>NW_009612199.1:89087-110491 GCF_000690535.1 Cariama cristata
GAAAAGGAGAAACATAACCCTCATTTTCAAAAAGGGCAAAAGGAAGACCCGGGGAACTAGAGGCCAGTCAGTCTCACCTCTGTGCCTGGCAAGATCATGGAGCAGATCCTCCTGGAAACTTTGCTCAGGCACAGGAAAAATAAGGAGGTGACTAGTGACAGCCAATAGGCTGTCATGCCTGATAAATTTGGTGGCCTTCTACAACGGGATTACAGCATTGGCAGATAGGGGAGAAGCAACTGATGTCATCTACCTGGACTTATGGAAAGCATTTAACAGTGTCCTGCATTACATTCTTATCTCTTAATTAGAGAGACATGGATGTGATGGATGGACCACTCAGTGGATAAGGAATTGGCTGGATGGTCACACTCAAAGAGTTGTGGTCAACGGCTCGATGTCCAAGTGGAGACCAGTGATGAGTGGCGTTCCTCAGGGGTTGGTATTGGGACTGGCACTGTTTAACATCTTTGTCGGTGACACGGACAGTGGGATTGAGCGCACTGTCAGCCAGTTTGCTGATGACACCAAGTTGTGTGGCGCGGTCGACGTGCTGGAGGGAAGGGATGCCATCCAGAGACACCTGGACAGGCTGGAGAGGTGAGTCCATGCAAACCTCATGAAGTTCAACAAGGCAAAGTGCACGGTCCAGCACATGGGTCGGGGCAATCCCAAGCACAAATACAGGCTGGGTGGAGAAGGGATCAAGAGCAGCTCTGAGGAGAAGGACTTGGGAGTGTTGGGCGCTGGGCCATGTGCACTCGCAGCCTAGAGAGCCAACTGTATCCTGGGCTGCATCAAAAGAAGTATGGCCAGCAGACCGAGGGAGGGGATTCTCCCCCTCTGCTCCGCTCTGGTGAGACTCCCCTGCAGTACTGCCTTCAGCTCTGTGGCCCTCAGCACAAGAAGGACATGGACCTGCTGGAGCAAGTCTAGAGGAGGCCACGAAGATGATTCAAACACTGGAACACCTCTCTGATGAAGCCAGGCTGAGAGAGTTGGGGTTGTTCAGCCTGGAGAAGAGAAGGCTTCAGGGAGATCTTACAGCACTCTTCCAGGACCTAAAGTGGCCGACAGGAAAGCTGGGGAGGGGCTTTTTACAAGGGCTTGTAGTGATAGGACAAGGGGCAATGGCTTTCAACTGGAAAAGGGTAGATTTAGAGTAGATATTAGGAAGGAATTCTTCACTGTGAGAGTGGTGAGACACAGGAACAGGTTGCCCAGAGAAGCTGTGCCTGCCCCATCCCTGGAAGTGTTCAGTGCCAGGTTGGACGGGGTTTTGAGCAACCTGGTGTGGTGGAAGGTGTCCCTGCCCGTGGCAGGGGGGGTGGGACTAGATGGTCTTTAAGGTCCCTTCCAACCAAACCATTGTATGATTCTATGATTTTAAGTGATGGCAGTTCAGGGCCGTTCAGACCCATCAGTCTCCTCAGGGCAGGCAGTTCATAGCTCTGACAGCATTCTTCAACTTCAGTATGACAGTTCATAAAAAAGATTATCTACCACATTTACTAGAACCTATCACCTTGCTTTGTTTCTTAAATAATTCATCTTTTGGGCTCAGCTCTGGCCAAAGGCCCAGATTCAGGACATTTTTCCCTTTTCCTACTCCAAATAATACAGTTATAAAGAAAAGCATTAAGAAAGATGTGGCCAATTTTGTCCACTCAGAAGTTCAGTCCTAGTGAATACATTTTTGGACATATTCCTAGAAGAGATACATCTTAAACATTTATCTGAATTTGTATTAAAAAGTAAGATTCTCATTTGCAGTTAGCCAAGCTTCAAATCTTACAAAAAAGCCCAAACAAACTTGTTGAAAGAGCAGCAGAAACCACAGTACCTGTATGTGCAGTCGCATGCTGACTCAGCAAGCTGCTCACACTACCACAAGTGAATAAGACTAATAAGATCCTCCCTTGGGACCAGAATCAATCTATTACCCAATATGATGTGAAGACCTTGGGTCCTCTCTTATATTTTCTACAGATTGTATTGTTTCTTGTTGAAAGCAAAATCCTTACAGTATGACTACTTCAAGTTCACATCAGCATTTTCCATATTATATTGCTGGATGACAAGAAACTAAAAATATTAAACTTAAACCAGACACAAGTTCATAGCGGGGAGGAAAGAGGAAAAAAAGATAGACAATTGATCAAAAAGAATAAGAAGAAATGTATTTTGACAGAAAATTTTCTAGTAGTGAAAAAAACCCTAGAAACTTACTAGATTATATTAAAAAGATACAAGAAAAAGTTGTATAGGCATTAGCAGTTGTATAGAAGATGCCATATGCTACAGAGAAATTATAGGGCAACACGTGAAATGTATACACATGGAAGGACAAAAGCTAACTAGAAGCCAGCTTGTAACTTTGTTATCTCATAAGTAGTGCATAATTCAGCTGGCAAACCTTCACACATGGATCAGCGTAGTTGCTAACTACTCCACAAGACAAGGAGCTTCTGTTCAGAATGCAATATTTAAAGTGGCTAGAAAGAAGACAGAGAGAAGAGCTAGTTTCAAAAGACCAAAAGTCAAGCTTATAGTTTTGAATGTGAAAAGCTTATAGGAAAATTCCTGAAAAGTCATACATGAATGATAATGGCTTCTTCACTTGAGTGAAGAATGCCAGTTGATCATTACCCTGAACATAAACATAGGAAATACTCAGAATAATAGTAAAGGCCACAAAGAATGCACAAAGCAAACAGTTTTGATGAGAAAGTACTGTAGCCCTTCAACATGAAATAACTGCTTAGAAATACGCAACTGCAACAACTAAATCTCGTGTGCTTGTCCAGAAATCTCCCAGAATAACCTTTCAAATAAAACAGTATATTTTCCCTGATAAGAAATACTACTCTTCCCTCTCCATCCCTTTTTTTTTTTAAAAAAAAAAAAGGTGTTATCCTATTTGATGTGTTTGGGAAGCAGAATATTGAATGTTTGAGGTTGTGCATAATCCCCTTTATCCATGTCAAAAGTGCCTATCATTACTAGGAATATTGTGATATCAATAATAAAACATTAAAAGGTAAGATTAGACACCTCATTTTTCCTAACAGTTTCAAACTCCCTGTTATTTTACTGCATTTTATCTTTATTTTTTCAGTTAATACCACTGCATACATTCCCATAAAGGAATGATCTGAATGTTCTTCTTTTTGGTGGGAACGTAAGAAATAGGAATCAAAACCGTGGACCTGACCCATGAAGAGGTTGAATTAGGGAAACAAAATAAAAAGAGGGGCAGGGGATCAAGTCTCAAATCCACAGAAATGCTGTCAAATGGGAATTTTCAAGGATTACAGCTTAAACAGAGGGAAGACTAGGCCTATTCCATTATAGGGCAGTACGCATACCTACAGGTTCAAAGAGTTGTTCAAAATTTATTACAGCACTAACAAGAACAGAATTAGTTACCGTTATTCCTGGAAATAAGAAAGTTAATCCAATGCTAACTAGAAGACAAACCCAGGATTTTGAAAAAAGAAGATAATTCTATTTGTACCTGGCAGACACTTACTGGACAGCAACTGTTGGCTCTTATTGTCGATATTCAGTGACCACAAGATTATCCAGGAAAATGTTTACTTTTGTCTTTTCTCTCTATAGTTCCTGCCTAGTATTGTCATGCATAAAATCTAAAACCCAGCAAAGAACCTTTATTTTACTTGTTAAAGCAGCCACAGGTTGCCTTGAAACAAGGGAGCCTTCCTGTAGCACTGCATTTGTTTTCTTTTAATAGGAACACGAGCCTAAATACCACATTTGGCTATGTTGCCCTTTTGCAAATAAACCCTGAAGGAATATGAGGAACAGATACTGTAGTTAAGGGTTCTACAATGCCTGCAGTAACACCAATCTATGCATCTTACTGAACTGCACCATTTAGCAAAGGGCAGATAGAGGAATAGGTAAGAAAAAAAAGTCATGCTACATCCAAGCTTACTTAATTTAAAATTAAAAAAAAACAAAACACAACAAAAACAGAAATAACAAAAAACCCTGAAGAAACACAACTGGCTATCTTCTACTTCTTGCCGCTTTATTTTTAGTATCCTTGTAGCCATTGCATGGTCTGTCAGCTTAGTTGTTCAACTCAATTTTTAAGTCCCATTAATAAAATACAAATCATGTTCAAGGAACATTTTATGAAGTAAGAAGTAGACTTTATCTACTAAATTCCATAATCCTTTTCACCTCACAGGTGGCTTGAAGCTTGAAAGCGTATCTGCTTATCTCACCAAACTCACCTCTCTGCAGAACACATACTATAGTTTCTTACTGCCAAGCATGCGGTTACTCCCACTGGAGATAATTCATTCTAGCAAGCATTACAGGCCTGACTCCGATCCCTTCATTTGTTCTATAGAGTACATCATATCATCAAAAGAAAATGAAACTATCAAAAAATTAGAACTAAAAGGACGCACCAAGATTCATTCTAGATGATGTGAAGAGCAGCCCAGCTCGAGCAGAGTGCTGAGCCGTGTCCCTGTGCACGCAGGATGTTAGCAAACGATGCCGTTTCTATAATTATAGGTAGCAAGGGATTTATAAGAAAAGCCTGGAGGGGGGCAAAGAAAACTTAATTCTTGGTTTGTCCTTCCCATAATACTGAACACCAAAATTTTATAATAAAGAAAATACTTTAAAAGTTTCTGAGAAAATAAAACAGTCACTATTTAGATTAAAAATTATTTCAATATAAAGAAATATATAGCCCTGGGTTTAGAATTAGAGCCTGAAACCAGAAGGCTCATACCCCCCCCCGCTTTGTCGTGACACACACAGGCTGCCCAACCCCTGCAAGAGAGACGCTCTTAAGCAAATCTCAGCCTCTAAAAGCCACAGAATAAGCCAAATTATTAAGCCTATCATTTCAGATTGAACTTCCGAGGGAGTTCTGCTTTATTTTTATAGCCAATAGTGTGAAATAGTTTAACTTTGGGCTATCATTTTCCTCAGAATTTTGAAGAATTCTGGTTCTTTTGTGGCATTGATTCTGTGGCCCAGCTCCCATTCTCAGGAGAAAAAAAAAAAATTTTAAAAAAAGTAGTAATTGGCATGTGGTATCTGCTCGTTACCCATCTTCGAGCTTCAGCTGATCCCAGCTGCATGATTTTAAAGATGCAGTACCATCCACTGCAATAACACAACTCCCATCTTACACCTGAGTAAATCAGGGCAACCACCTCCTATAATATAATTCTAATTAATCCTACACCTCTCTAACCTAACACAGGAAATTAAAATGTCTAGTCCAAAGCCTCAGAGGACTACGGGCCCCTGACTTTTAGCTCGGTCCCCCTCGTCTCCATAAACATTGCAGAGCGAAGGCAGCTCATTAGCTTTTCGCAGAGGCCACCGTGCAGCAGCGTGCTCCTGGTCTTAAAGGTTTAGGGGACTGTTACAGAGGTAAACAGCCTAAATGTATGTGGTCCTGTAAAAAGTCCTCCTGCTTTTCAGGAAAGAGGCAATTTTAAAAAACATTTTGCGTTGTTTTCTCAGACTGCAGGTGGGTCAGTGTAGTGAAAATAAAATGATTACGCTGTGTGTGATCGTGTGCTTTTTCCCAACTAAAACCTCTGTCATCTATTTTAGGAGGTCTCACATGTCTCTTAGCTGTCACTTCTGATAAGTGTACAACTGTTCTGAGGACATTGTACTACTGCATTTCCCTCCATCAGATCTGGCTCTGCTGTTTCTCTCCCCTCCCTCCTTCTTTGCACAAGTTACCTTAGGTGCCAGGAGAGTTCCCTCACAGAATTTATTGTAGCGATCTTAATTAAATTAATATTCCTGAGTGCAAGGCTACTGGGACCCGAGGCTGGTATGAGGTTCATCGACTTTCACTTAGAGGGTAAAGTTTCCAGTTTTCACTCTCACGAGGCAATATGAAAAATTTATGACAGAAGCAGGAGAACTCTTGCTAGAGGCAATGACATCCCTGTGCAATTAAAATACTTTCAAGTGTCTTTTTTTCCTCCCTTCTCCTTCCACTCATCTTAGAAAACAATATACAGAGCAACTTTATTCTGCACTGTACATTTTTATCTTAAAGATCTGTAAGCGGTTGACAAATTATAACCTGATCATAAAAAATTTCTTACATTTTGAAATGTAACATATTGTACAAGGTTATGGCCAGATGGTAAGGAGCTTTTTTTTTAAAAAAAAAAAATGGTTCTAAAGCTTTCAAGCAGCAGCAGAAACTCCCTCCACAAATAGCAACAGAGACCCTGTTTTGCACTCCTAGAAGATCACAGCAATTTTACTGAACCCCTCACCGAGCAGTTGCAGGAAAGGGCAAGGCTGAATACAAGGGCTCCCAAGTTTTATTTATGCTCTGTAGTTCTGGTAGGAGATGACTCCTGGCACAGTCCTCAGAGCCAGGCTGCGGTATTTAACCACACCATGCAGTGTCATCCTGGTGTAATTTGTTCACAAGCAATACTGCTTTTAGAGAACCAAACATTCAAAGGAGCAGGGAAACCCCACGTCTGTCTTGACTGCCCCATGCTCTTGGGCAAGCCACACAGTTCGTGGAGAGCTCTGCTTCTGAGCAGCTCCAGCATGGGATGCCTTTGAAGAAAACTTCTTTATTCTTTCTCACTTTGCACAGCTGTATAAGTGAGAGCTTTGGGGCAGTCAACCTCTGTGTAAACTAACCTTCAACTATTGCTGTGGCTGCAAACTACAGGGAATAAAGGAACAATAAATACTTAATAACCAACATAATGCAATGGTCCTTTCTTACCTCACCAGAGGACATAATTTTTCATGAAGTGCATTGCAGAGCACACTGCAGTAACCAGAGCTAACTGTGTAACTTGGAAACAATGGAGACTATTCTTTCAATGACCGTGTATAATTCCCCTTAACAGCAAGTGCCCTGAGAGAAGAATTTACTTTAATATCCCATGCTTAATTCTGAACATGCTAATCTTTGTTATGTCTGGATAGTTAACGTTGCTGCAATGCAGTAATCTTTAAAAGAAAATATTATTTATTATTCCTGAAATCAGTAAATAATGAAAAAGGAAGGCTATAATTTCTTAAACTTATTTGAGAATTTAGACCTGAGTGGCATAAAGAATGTAAATATTATAGATCAGCTGATCTAAGAAGCAGAGCTATATCCTGTAAAATGCTGTCTTACTCTGATCGTAATGGCAGTAATATAAATAGGCCTTGAATTATAATTGCAGAATGTTGCACGCGATGAGAGACGACGAGTCTAAATTCACTTTCATCTTAAGGTAAGTCTATTGATTTGTCTTTGGAAAGCTTTAAAAAAAAATTCTTATATTCACTTTAATTGTCTTTGTTGTGCCACCACTTCCCTCCTCCTCCCTCTCACTGTAAATTCAGTCCCTCTTTTGGCAACATTTCAGAATCAGGGTAGTGCACACAGCCATCTCGGAGACCCGAAGGAATTAACAACCCACACCTCCATCCCCAGTCACAAACCCCATGGATCTGTTCTGTGACACAGCAAAGCTCCTTTGGTCCCAAAAGACAGCTGAGCAACAGCCAGGTTCTGCTTTGCAAAGCAGCAAGAGTGACGATATGCTGCCGGTACCCAAACCTTCATCTGTGGGCTCAGGCCACTGCCCTCTTTATCAGGTCAACAAGCCGACTCTTGACTGCCCTAACTCTCATTTAAGTGCCTTTGTTGTAGGAAAAAGAGTTTCTGCACCTCCTGAAATTAGACAGCAAAACATCTTTGGTATACAGTAGATTAGCAGCACTACAAAGGCAAGATGTTGTTTATCACACTAAACAGAAATGTCTCTCTCTTCCCTTTCACTGCTGCAATTGACTGACATCCATCTGCTATCTCTCACCATACATTTTGGTCATTTGCTTTTGCAGCAGTGAAGGCCTTTTATAATTTTCACTACCACATAGGTCCTTTCTCATTCCAGACTAGAGTCTTAAGTCTTAACCACTCTGTAAATAAAAAAAGCACAACAACCACCAGAATTTGCTTACCTTAGAGGCACTTTCTCAGCATTCATAGCACACATGTGAGAAAAGCTGAGCACCAGTGCTAACAGCAATCACTTCCTATGGTAGAAGCTCCTCCTTCAAGAGGTGTTCTTCCTGATTTGCCACAGCTGCATTGACTAATACACTGCTTCAGGTGTGAACGACTTTCAGGTGTTATGTAGGACTCCAAGAAAGGGGAGTAGCTTCCAAGTGGACATATAGATAACCCTTCAAGCCAGAGGAAGACAAGGTGTAACTGCTCATCAGTAGAGACATCTTGTGAAAGAAATGTGGGATGGTCTCCAGGATGGGGCCCCTATTAAGAAGTGGGTATTTCCCAGTCTGCGCTTCAGGCAGGAAGAGGGTGGCCTCAAACAGGCATCCCAGCTTCTGGGAGAGAGGGAATGGAGAACAGCTTTTTGGATGCAACGTTAACAGCTGAACCAGAGTGAAACACCACTCACCCATCAAATTTGTGAAAAAGAGGAAAGCAAGCAAGATAATACCATAGGGCCAAGCTCCGAATATAACTGATCCCACCTTGTTTTCTCACATCATGTATGATGATCATGTTTAACTATATGCACAAAAAGTAACATTTGACATATTATTCTGATCATTCATGGCATATGGTATAACTATATTACATTGCTGTAAGCATAACTGTGCTAAGCTCTTTTAATTCATACAAAAAGCCTGTGTAATGTACCATTTCTAAAACCCTGTAAAGGTACAATTTCTTAAATGCATAAAGAAAGGGTGGAGGGAGAGACCGCATTGATGATTGTCAGTGTCACAAATAAGCTGAAATGTCAGTTCACTGGACAAGAAAGAGAAGGCTAGGATATTGCCTTTTTTGCATGCACCCAAGTATTAAACTTACCATCTAAAGTAACCTTGAACTAGTTCTAACCAGGCTGTCAAGAGACTCCTATGATAAAGACACACAAAGATAAACAGAGATATCAGCTCAAAGCTGAATTTGGAAGAAAAGGGTAACCACAGGATAAGGTAACTCATTGTGGTATAGATGGAGATGACATCTCCATCTATAGGAGAAAAAGCAGGAACTCTTTTGCTAGCTCCAAAACATCCCTGCTAACCCTTCATGCTTCTGTGTAGTGGAAACTGCTTTGCTTATCACCAATTCAGGAAAATTTTATGCAATTTTTTTTTTCTCCCATAAAGTAGAATTCATATAAACAAATTCTGAATGTTTCAACATCTTCTCATGTCTTGTAGAGATAAAGATGGGGTTTTAAAACACACTCTTGCCCATACACCACCTCCTCTATACAATACCCTCACCTGGAAGTTACCATCCCCACAGTTTAAGGCAATGAAGCCTACCACGTTCAGTAATTGGGCAAATTAAGAAGCTCTATTCAACAAGCTTTGTGTTAACCTCAGCTGAACACACAGACACAAAGCACGAATGTCCTAAAGTATTGCAGCTGCTTTCAAAGTGAATGCGTGTTTCCGTCCCAAATTAGGAAAATCTGAGGTTAGAGCACCAGATCAGTCAAAAAGTCTGGATTCACACACCTCTGTCATGGATATCACAGAAAATCTGACAAATCATGCGATTTCACTACGCTTCAATGTTTCTATGTAAATGATGAATACAGTACTACCTTACATTGTGAGGGATTTATGAGGATAACTGCTTTAAAGCACACAAGCACTTCAGATAACACTGCAGTCAGGAACTACACCAAATAAATAAAGGATAAATTGGACAAAACCTGAGACAGGCACTTTCACTTTTTCTGACGTTCTTTCCCCAGCCAGTGGACAGATTAACTTCAACGGTTGCTGCAGCCCAGTTAACAAAGGCAGGAATTTGGTTCACCAAGGGCAACTGATACTGCATTATATATTTTGCCAATTTAGCCTCAGTGAAGAAATCTATATTCCCCATCTGCACAGTGTTTTGCTAACACAGCATAAGACAAATAGTAACCACCAGCTGTAATAAGTGAAGTGAGAGATGAAGGAATTCATGAAGTTCAGGATAGTTTCCCAAAGGTCAGAAGCTCACATCACCAAAACAACACTGGGGGAGATCTAGGACTTCACCGTGAGAGCAAATGGAAAGCTCGAATGGAAAAATCCTGTGTGAGAGAGTGTATTGTAATTGGTGTCATGGAAAAAAACCCTCTCTTCTTAAGGCAGAAGAAATAGACAGGATGATGGAGGTCATAAAAGGCATCTTGCACTGTAACTGACCTTGAAACTCTCCTTTTCTCTCAGCCTGATTAAGGGAAAAATACTTAGATACTCTCTTTGTCCTCCACATGGATAAGCACAAGAAATAAAAAAAAAAAGGAGGAGGAGAAGAGGAAGAAAAAAATCAATACAAGCTGTCTTCAGTTTAACCAGAATGTTACAGTCAATAGGTTTATGAAACCTCCAGTAAGGAAGAGCACAATTGCTCCCACAACAGCAGAAGTTGCTAAATTTTAGTGTAGCGTTACTTTCTTAGGTGTCATATAACGAAAAGAAAATGCAGAAGGTGTTCTTACTGTCCAAGGACAGTACTTGTATTAGAGTGTAAAAATTACTAATGTGGAATAAACTTATTTGACCTAATGTAGTGGCTGTGACCGCAATCACTACTATACACTATACAAGAAAATATAAAAACTGCCACACGCATAGGAACAGGAATAAATGTGGATAATAGGAAGTATCTCTTCCTGTCTCTCTTAGCGAGAAGATTCATGCTCTGAAAGAAGAGTTTACATCCTGTCACCCCTTTTTGGTTTAAGTATATGGATTTAAAGCTACACAAAATCGTAAATGTGTATATTTTCTTGATAAATAGCCCAGTCTGTTTAATGAGCACTGGTGAATTCCTGTCCTTGCTGGTATCTTGTACTAGTCCGTTCCTCAGGGAAATTCCATGTTGTATGAAAACACAGTCCAGCTCTTGATTTCTCTCTCTCTTTTCTCTTTTCCTTACATAGGTACATATATATTCTCATTGAAACAGCTGTATGATCCTCTCTGACAAAAATAAGACAGATACCAAGATACAGAAATAGGGGGTAGGGAAAATAAGCAGATGGTCTTGCTTTACTATGCAGGTGCTGTTCAGCAATTTTTCCCACTGGTGAAGCTGTTGTATTTTGCACAACGTTTTCCCAATTCACTAGACAATCAGGAACAGAACAACATGAATGCTCTGTTCTGCTACGATGTGCTGAGACAGCAGGTTATCGCTGGTGACTCTGAAGCTTGCTGACATCTGACATGAATTCCTGGCATGCTGACTTTTTAAAAATCGATGGGGACAGACCTCAGAGTAACAGAAATAGCTGTGAAGTTTAACACTGCTGAAACTGTTCAGGCTTGATTGGCTGGTGAACATGGAAGGTCAGAAAGAGGAGCACTGGATCCTCATCAGTAGGAACAGAAGCAGATTATTACAGAAAAAAATCACTCTGAAGTTTCATAGCTTACTGTTCCTGTGAAATAGCCCAGATCAGGAGATGCATAATGTGCAGCAGACCTCTTCTTTATTAATACAACCTTAAGCTAAGGATGAAAAATGTATATTGGCACACAGAAGGGTTCAATGGAGTGTTATAAAGCCATTGCTTGACCTCCATTTTTGATAATTTTAGAGCACTTCCTAAAAACTTTTGTTAAAGGAAACATTTCAGCCGTAGCCAAATTGTTGATGCTAATTAGACTTCACTATTTGGAGCAGAAGTGGGGAGGGAACGGTTAAGCTCCAGGATAAAAGTACCTATAAATTTAAGTTTTACCTACATGGATGCAGCCTTATTACTTGCCTTGTTGCAAACAAATTAATAATGAGTGTCACTTTAACCTAGACCAAATTACACACTAAAAACTGCAAACCACCTTACTACAGAATTGATCAATCACAATTTCTCATTCATCCTGATTGTTTACACATGTTAAGGAGGCTCACATAGAGGGAAATATTGTTGGGTCAATGGAAATTTAAAGGGATGTCAGCAAACCTGTCTGAAAAGCTTTGAGAAAATACCAAAAAATTACATTGTAATTTTCCTTTCTAAATACAAATGGGAATAAATTATAACAATATAAAGAAATATAAAAAGTTTATGTAATTTTGTGTAAAAAGTAGCTAAAAGTATGCTTGTTAAATGGAAAAACAGTTTTGGCTGCATAGAGTGTCTCCCTAGTACCTTCCATCCAAGTGATCTGAAAGCACTTTAAAAGCTTTAATAGGACTCACTTGACATACAAGTCAGGTTATGTTGCCTAAAAAGAAATCAAAATAGCTGAAAAGTAAATCAAAATGAACTGAAATCTCATAACTAAACTATGAGATGGATTAGCGATATGAGGTCCCACCACTGATGAGGGCTTCCATGGTGGTATTAGATGCCGTGATTTTGGTGCTATGAAACTATATTAGTCAACCTCATGCAATAGCCTATTTTTGATTATGCAAAAATATGCATTGCTGAAAATTATTAGACATTAAGAAGCAAAGCAGGTAGCTGGTTAACACAGAGTCAGCCTATCTCTCCCACACATTCTGCCCAGTGCTGTAACCAAAAGCAGGATCCAGATGTGTGGGACAGCCAGCTGTGGAGAGTGGGTCTCCTGATTGCAGCAGTACATGCAGCATCCTTTTCAGTGGCAGCACAGCAGCAAGACTTTCTGCCCAGGCCCTCCGTGGCCTTACAGAGCACTGTGCCCTGGCCCCACATCTTTCCTCGCCTCAAGGCAGACATAAACCAAATGAGGCACTGGATCACTCTCAGCAGACATTCACAAAATGAAATATGAATAAGGCCTGGTCCCAAGAAGCCTTTTGCTAGAGTGTAAGGGGAGACCACATACAGCGGCAAAGGGAGTGAGGATTGACAAGGGAGAAGATGCTGCAGAGAAAGGCATCTAACAGTGCACGTGTGTCTGTGTTGGAGGAGGGGCTGCAAGGTCCAAGGAGGAGATAGAGAGTTAATATTATTACAGGTATTATATATATTACACTATTATAGAGAGTTAATACATATCTATGGTAGATGGGGAAGACAGAAAATAAACAAACCTACTGATAGTCCCCTGCTGCAACTCACTGACTCTCTTCCAAAAACCAACCAAGAACAACTGACCACTTCTAGCCCACATCTGTCGTCTTTTCCTCTAAAGCTTCTTCAGACTTTGCTCCTGGACCTCTCATCAACAATCCCTAGCTCCTTAATCAAAACCCTGCAATATCTCTCAGCCTCCAGTGAACTCGTTCCCCCCAAAAGCCAGTGATCTCACCCAATCTTGGTCTCATCTTTGAAATCTATTTGTCACCTTAGGATCCTGTGCTGCCAACCCAACAGTGAAGGCAAATCAGCTCATTTTTGTCTTCATTTGTGGGGTAACAAAATTCAGTTTTGCCTGCAGAGCTGAGAAGACTGGATTCTGCTGCTGAATGTTCTGACAAAGGGATAATCAATAAGGAAAATATGAATTGCTCTACTTTGTTTCATAAAACAGCTGTGCACCAGTAGCATGATCAGACATAAAGTAATGTCAGTATCCCACAAAGGTATTCATATTTGGAGGTAGATGGAAACTGGATGGCAGAAACCTCCAACACAGGAGAGAGGTGAAAGCTTTTTCATCAGTATTTTTCAGTAAGACCGTGCTCTTACAGATTAAATAACGGCATTGTACTTTAGAATGCAAGTAGTATAATAATCATATTAATACACTTTACTGAAACTGAGTAAAAGGATGTTGTCAAGTGCTTTTATACGGTTTCTAATGTAGGCATTTCACTCTCCATTGATTGTATAATAAACTCTCAACAGTTTGAAAATAACATCTCTTTCTCTACATATTCTCTCTTACAGTCATTGGTAAACATGGTTTCTGCAGTTATGGATCACAAGCCAAAATGATAATGGACTTCTAAATTCAGCAGCAGTCAAAAGGGGTATCAATGGTAGCAACCAAGGTCACATATCATTAGCTTATGTTCCTTGAACTGCTGCCTCTGAATTTCGTGGTTGCGTACTAACAATATTTATTTCACTTCTCCCCTCAGTTGTCTTTTTCATTTTTCTGAAAAGGAAAAATTAAATAAACGTATTTCCATACGATGCATAGTGCGCCATGTATGTAAGCCAAATTCTGTGTCAATCTCTGGTAGCATAGCATGTAAAGTGCCTGTTCTAGCAGGGCAGCATGGGTTCAGAATGCAATGATCCAACTCGTCCTTATGTATGAGTAGCCAAGAAGAGGAAAAGAGCCTCCAAGAGCTGCGTGCTTAGCAGACTTTTCTAGTAGTTCTTTCATAAGAACAGACATTTTGCAAACTGTCAGAAACTCATTTTGCTCCCCTCATAAGAGGGGGCCTTCCTCTCTTTAGGGACTGTCTCCTCCACCTGTTTCACTGTCTTCCAACCCCTGGAGGGTTCTGCTCTTCAGAAGCTGAACTGTAGAAGAACATACTACTGTGCCTCCCTCAAGTTTATCAGAAAATAAGGCACCACATACATCCCAGAGAGAGAAGAGGCATTCTGTAGAGGACTCACTGATCTCTTTGTAGTTACACCCCTTATTATGTATGGTCAAAGAGACAAATATGGTCCTCAAACTTTGAGCATAGTATCCGCAAACTCCTTGCCATGTAAAACTGTACATAGCCACAATGAAATACCTGTGTAATAAAACTGCCAAGCGCATCTGAAGTGGCCATTCAACTCTCCTAGTAAATTCTCTTCATCCATTCCCTGTATTTGCTGTTTAAATACTGATGACCGGAGATTCAATGTGGTGAAATTACCTTATCTAAAAATATTCCTAGTAGGGAAGTGCCTCATTTATTTACTCTCAGAGAATTTTCTTCTGAACGTTATTTTGTTCAGTACTATTAAGCCAAAGCATTTTAAAGGGAAACCAGCATAAGCATATGAAAACAGAATGACAATGATTTGCCACACAGAAGACAGGTCTTTGAGTGTTTTTTCAAACTTAAAGAAAAGCAACAAAAACAACTTTCGCCTTTAAAGTATAACAATGTAATTCTCAGATAAATCTATCCTATTTAGGTTTGTACAAAATAAGTCCTGTGGCAGTATACCTCTTGCTCATCTACATTCTGGGCTTACTCCTGTACCTCCCACAGAGCTGTGGGAGGAAAGGGAGGAAAGTTTTCTGCAAGTTCTAAAACTGCAAGTTTCAAAAGGCTGAAACTCTTTCATTAACAGAGTAACCATTTTCAAGTGACTGCTCAGTGATAATCATTTTGCAAGGTATCTGCAGGATTGTCTTAATTCAGGCTTTATTTTCAGACTATCAGATTTTTTTTAGAAGGTTCTGGATACAATATACCAAGAATATGAAATCAATCCCAGATATTAAAAAAAATAATAATCAAAGCAAATCTGATTGAGCACAACAATAATAATCATTGTATATTGCATGGTGATGGGCTAGAACACACGACACCCTGGGCAATATCTTATCTATTTTTAGGAGAACCAGCCATTGGTTTTGAATACTAAATTCAATACTTTCACCGCAAAATTTGTGGAATATGTACATGTCCTGCATCTCCAATGTCTCTGCAGAGCCTCTTGATTCCTCCCTGGCCATTTTTTACAGTTGAATCCCTAGTGCCAGACACTTCAACTAATTAGAGCATTACTTCCCAGCTTGGTTATTTCTGGAAATCAGAACAATTCACTGCCTTTGAAATATCAAGCTCCTCTCTCAGATGTTACACCTCCTACTAAAACAAAAAGAGATATTTATGGCAGATGTCATTGAAATATAGCACAATAGAAAAAGAATGATCTAAACATGATTTAAAAATAAAATTGATTTTGGGAAGACAAAACTACAGAGTATAAGTGTCCGTTTCTTATTTCTGCTTTGGGAAGACAGTGGATGCCATGCATAATACAGATTTTTTGGCTCTGTGCCGTTGACAGCATTTAAGAAAACACAAATCCCAGAAAACCAAGAAACTCTTAAGATTTGAAGTTCTAGGAAACCCACCAGATGGACTATTTTAGTGTGAGAGAGAAAGAATGTGACTATAAATGTCATCATTTGAGGCTTTACCTCAGATTGAAAGCTTAGAAGCAATTGGGTTCCTCTGTTTCTCTGTTCAACTCTCTCTATACTTCTAAGAAATAAACAAAAAGGACCTATCAGCCCCCATGATTTCAAGGATGGTGGATTATTTCAAGACCGGTGACTTCTGAATGCTTATAGGCATAAATGCTTTTACTGTTCAGTGACGATTTATAACACATGGGAAATTAATAAACCCAGTGAAGGTCTGGATTGAGCAAGAACAGATCCACTTGCAAGATAAAGACCCATGTTCACTAAAAGAGTGAAACATTGACAAAGTTTCTCAGCTAGCATTAATGAATTTGAAAGTGAGAGAACTGTAGTAGCAGTCGCAAGTCCAGAGTCACACAAATGGCTTTGTCCCTGTGTAGCCTTAGGTTGCTGTTTTGGAAACATACATTACAAAGTATGCAATATTCCTAGCCCTGCCAAAGGTGTAAAACTTGAGATTCTTCAGATCCACTCCCAGAAGATTTCCCAAAAAGAGGCACAGTCAGAGCAACCAATGCACAAGTTGCAGGGTAGGCAGGATGCTGATAGTAGCTCCAGAGGTACTGCGTGATGCATAGGATCACCGGGGAAGGCTAAGGTGCCTCAAACAGGAGATCGTGAACATCCAAGATAGTCCTTGAGGCCTTCCTGGTTCCCAGAGCACTTTGCAATCAGGAGTGAGACAAGATGGTTTAAAATACATAGTATCCTCTTCCACTGGGCTTTAAGTCCTTAAAACACATTACAGAGTCCATCCTTTTAATCTCATGATTTAGTGTTTAATTCATATCTCCCTCCAGACGAACAGTGATGTCAGGAAGTCAGTTTTGCAACTTTCTATATAGATTTAAAGGAACCTAGACCAGAAAGGCTTAAAATGGGTGAGTTCAGGCAAAATAACTTTTGTAGTAGTTAAACCTGAACAAGGAGGTAAAATTAAATGTGTTCCACATACTTATTTTTTTTAAACTTCATTGGCCTGTTATATTGAAATACAACTTGTTTTCTTTGATTTGGTTACTTAATAATCATTCCATTATTACCTAATTCAAATAGGTTATGAGTGCATCTGTATAATCTGTCCTTTCTACAGTATATTCTGTACAATGAATAGCCACACAGCAACTCAGGGCAAAACAGGACCCTTTATTTTCATTTCAGAGAGTCAAAGCTCTATATTTGGATTTAATAGTTGTTAATTATTGCAGGCAGCATTCTGAGAAATTTTGAGGTTTGACTGGCTGTTTAATAATCATGAATTAATTTACTTTAATGGGTAACAAAATTCAGTTACCCAGAAAATGACTATTGAGGTGGCTGGTGCACAGCTCTTAATCTCAGCATCCACCACTGAGTTGTTACAGCACGTTTACCACCTTGGCCAACCAAGATCCCACCACCCAGGCCGTGTTAGAGACTAGGATCAGAGCCTGAGACTCAGCTCCTACTCACTCTTTTCTAAAAGCTACCTGTAACATTGGGCTCTCTGTACTTCAGTTCCTCATCCCTCAAACAGGGATAATACAGTGACGAGATCTGGGGAGTTCAGTTACTGCAGAAAATGTAAGAACAGAAACATCTTTGACACCGAGAACAACCTCTGATCTCAGAAATCCAGGGACCTGCTGTCCACAAGCAGTGAATATCACGTTAAGAGAAACCACTCTCTAAAAGAAAGCAAGAAAGCATTGTCCTTTACTGGCCCCTTTGATTTTATCACCTGTCACAGGATCAAGTGGTCCTTTCAAAATTTGTGAGAGTTGAAATATTATCGCCCCACAACAGTAGACAAGAAAAATGACCCTAATTTTTTTTTTTTTTTCCCCTCCAAGGTAAGCAGGATACAAGGAGAAAAAAATATCACATTTATAAAATGCTTCTTATCAAAATTAATTCTGAGGACAGAGCTACTACAGGTAAAAAATATTTGTCTCTGCTGATTTGTTAAGTTTGTGACATTGTCTCATTCTCTTTGAAGCTGGCTTTAGGTATTAAAAACATCAAATGTCAGCCTGCTATCTTTTCAGGACTCTAATTCTGCTACTGACTCAGAAAAGAAAATATCCTGATTATGTAGTTACCATTAGCTTCTATTAAGAGCCCTGACTGGAAGGAACAAAGACTGAGAATTAAAGCAATGATAATATTAGGGTTTGCTTTATGCTTTTTCACTTATAAGCAGTAGGATTTTCATGAGACTGTTCAAGGGTATGTAAGAGCAATCTTCTTTTTTAGGTCTGTCTAATGCAATATCTATATATTCAGAATTGTAATGTGAATTATGTGAAAACGTTACTAAAGCTGAGGTTGTACAGTCAGCTTTCTTCAGGATTTTTGAAAAGCACTGACATTCCTTTATAGACTGTTTTTTTTGAGGCTGTTCATTTGTAGTATTCTATTGCAGAGAAAACTTGCTTGCGGATCAGAACTCTGCAGTGCCAGGCACAGAACAAAACACAGTCACCATCCCGCAACCCAAAAGACAACCTACATTCCCCTTGGACTTGAGCTATTTGTCCCAAAACATATATATAAAATAGAGAACTGGATATTTGGAACTGCATAAACGGAAAACAGAAAACACAGATGCAGTTAAAAAAAGAAGCGGAGGAGACTTTGTTATGAGTATATGAAAGAAAGGTACATGACAGGGTTTTTGGACAAACCACTACCTGGAAAGATGCTCAGCTCTTGATATAGTCAAGACATAAACCTCTGAGCAGTTTTCATCAATAAACAGGTTAGATACATCCTGTACAATAAACAGGTTAGATGCACCCTGTATCGTCTTCAGTTTTTCCCCCAGTAAAAAGCACTTACAAGACCTCACATTTTATCTTAAATCCAAGAACAAAAGGTTTGTTGACATAACAGAAAAGATCATATCAGAATAAAGCCACACTTACTCCATCTCAAGAGTTGCATAAACCAGAACTGTTATCTTCTAAGCAGCTCTTCTGCATTTTATATATACACATAGAAATACATATGGTGGGAAAAAGAAAAACTGCCATCCAAATTGGACTACTAGCATTCCAGAAGGGTATGATTTCAACTGCAATTTTTTCGGTTTGGTGATTTTGGGGTTTGTTTGATTTTTTTTTTTTTTTTAATTTATTTTTATTTTTTTTATTTGGTTGCTGGTGGGTTTTTTTGTTTGTCTTGTTTTTGTTTTGTTTTGTCTTTGATGGTCAATGGTTGTTATATTCTGGAAGATACAGAAAAAAGTCAATGAAGTATGCTGCTTCCAAGGAGCCGGTCTCCACAAGTACAATGAAGGGTGACCTTACTTTATTAACATTTTGAAGATTTAAAGTCATATCACAAGACTATGTACTCACATCAGAAAGACACTTCTGTTTCTAACTTAAAATCAAATGATTCACCTGATAAATCTCCCAGCCTTTTACAGCACTGAAATTCAGTTCTCTTAATGAGGACCAGTAATTGTAGATTCAAAGACTGCCCAAACCAGTCAGCAGGAGATAATATGTAATATGCAACCACAGGAAAAGCAAACTGGAAAAAGAAAGACCACTGGCTTTCATAAATCATTTTTTGACAGGAAGGTTATTTATCATGGGAAATAAGCTTAATCAATAATAGAGTGAAACAACCTTAATAAAAAAGGGAATCAAGCTCTGTTCTGTTAGAGCACTATAATTAATGTGGGTAGGGGGAGTGAGAAGAGGCAGAAAGAATTGTTACAGAAAATGGTTATTATCCTGACAAATGGATTCTGGATTGTTTCTAAAAGTTCATTTTCATCTAGCAGCTTTGAATGAGAAAGTACCAAGAATTGCACTGTGTTTTCTAAGAAGTAATGAGAACTTTTGGGGGAGGTGCCCAGTTAAGGAAGAATTACTCATGTGATCAATATATTTTTGTTTGATCTCACGTGAATGACGTAATCAGTCATGACTGTATTAAAAATGAGCTTCCTTAAAAGATGTGGGGAGACCAATTATTTTGAATTTATTGTTATATATAAACCAAGTGTTAGTTTTTCCAAAAGTCATAATTTTTATTCTGGGTTGATTAATTTTACAAATATGAGAGGAAAGGAAAAGCACCCAAGAGAAATTTTGGAAGCTGGACGAAAAGAACGGTTTTCATCTACATTAACGTACAAATTATTGTGTATTTATAGTTATTGTTTCATTCAGTCAGTTTTCATTTATCCTTCCGACTATTTTTATAGGTAGATGATAATGCCATCAGATTTTGAAAACAGTTGGCAAATTTTTTGAAAAACATTGCACAACTTCATCTGCAAAGGGAAAAACCTACATATACCTACAATGTGAATATGTATCTGAATCAAAGAGAATATGTATCCCAATCACATAACATTTTTCTCAATCCACTTGGCCACAACATCAACATAAAATAATGGAATTGTTAATGTTCAATAAAAAATTCTAAGACAAAAATCCTATCTGAAGCAAAGTTACAAAATTAAAGAAATACCAGCCCCTCAAGGAAGTTCACAAAGGATTTTTGTTGTAATTTTTTTGTGGAGGACATACAGATACAGTAACCCCCAAAATACATTCATAAGGAGAAAGAAAGAAAATATGTGTAAAGGTAAGAATGATGAAAACGGAAATGGAAAAATGAACAACAAATTTGCTGGACTGACTTTGATTCTGTGTTTCAGTTAAGAATTCCAAAATTCACGAAACTCATAGTTTATTCTAAATTATAAAGATAACTCTCTGCAAGAAACCCACCCCAAAAGGGTTTAGTAATTTTATAATTTAGTAATTAGCACCTCTACCTTAGACTTCTGAATTTCAGAAGAGTGGCTCTTCTACCAAGCCTCTCCTCTACAGAAGACATTTTGTTTCTGTTCCCAAAGCCCTTTCGAGCTCCACTCAGTATTCCACTGAGCATTCACACACTATCTACAGACAAGCCACACGTCAGAAATAACAGAGCAGCAAAATAATTCTTATCCAGGAGATCATTTGAAAGCCTCTTAAAGTGTTCCCAGACAATTTGTGAAGGAGAAGAAAAGGTTATTAGGTATCTTACATGTTACAAATTATTCAACAGCTCAAAGATCTGGAAAGCCAATCGGTTTTAGAAGGCAGTTGCAGAAAAACCCAGAATTTTTGATGCCTTGATGTGAAATTCTTGATTTTTCACTTTATCTCAGGATCAAAAAAAATGTTTTCAGGTAACTTTTTACACAAGCCATACAATATACTAATCTCAACTTTTATTCTGTTTGATCCTACCAGGACTAAACTGGCAATGTTCCTGTTGACTTCAGAGAAGCAGGATCAGGACCGCTGTTCTTCAGTTATTATAATATA
>NW_009612200.1:0-12536 GCF_000690535.1 Cariama cristata
TTATCATGCCGAACGTCCTTCAGAACCTTCAAACCTTAGGTAGAAATAGTCACTGAGCAGAAGGATTTGCATGGCAGTGTAGTACTTAGTTTAGCAAAGTCTGACAACCTGCTGAATTTATAAGGTTATCTGTGTTTTTGTAAAAATCTGTGGCCAAGTAACCTTTCCCCCAGACACAATCTCCTTTCCTGTTTTCTGCGGGACTTCCTTTCTGTTCATGCTTGAAGGCTGGATATTGAACGTCCTCTGACCTTGGAAACTGATCCACTTGAATTCTCTAGAGCCTGAGCTAGAGAGCCTTTAGATCCTGCTCGGCGGTATGCTTGCTCAGCGTGTATAGTTCTCTTCTGGTTTATTTTGATTTTTGATTTTTCTTTAGTTGGCTGTTTGGTTTTATATGGGGTGTAAGGAAACATATGTAACAGGCTGAGCTGACCAAGTTATTTTTGTTTTAAATGCCAGACTGATGTAGTTATTATAGGCACTTTAACAGAAACTGGATATGCAGTGTTGGTTCTTGGCTATGTCTGGTAATGGGAGGAATGCAGGAAAGTACATTTAACCGAATGTAAGTGATGATGAAATCCGGTGAGATTTTTCCTAGGGCAAAAAAGGTGTCATGTGTTTGCACCAGTCACAGTAACTACTAAAGCTCGGAAGTAGTATTTGTGTTTAAATGATCTGTAGAAAACATCTTTAAAAACTTACCTCGGGTATTGGTGTAATTCGAAGTAAACTGAAGTACCTTTTAATGTGGTTTTTTCCTGTTTCAGCTCTCTGAAGGGAAGAAACAGCAACAGAGTTTGTGTGTGGAAGTGCCTTAATCTGGTCACACTTGGCCTACAAGACACGGTGCTGACCTGTAATCTTGGTGTATTGGGATTAAATGTCCACCCAGGGATGTTTAAAGAGAAAGCTTGAGCATTTCTAGAGTGCTTGAGCAGGGAAAGGAAAGTGTCCAGAGAGGGTGTGACTTTCAAAATGTCCCAAAATGGACATCTGCTAGCCAATCTTTCAGTTTTGGGGCTTGGACAAGTAGTGACGATCTCTTTAAACCAGCCCCCCCAAGAGATTGATCTTATTTGCATCACTGGAAGTAATTGTTGTAGTCAGAGCTAACTTGCAAAAGCTGTGATCTGTTCTTATTTCAATACAGGACAATGGGAAAAAATAATGAAATTAATATATTTTATGTGTATTGATTCCTAGAACTTGCTGTGACTTGAAAGAAAAAGTGTTTAATATAGGCCTTCTCATTTATTTCTTAATTTTAAGGAAACACCAAGGTGATTTCTTTTCTTAGCCTAACCTTATTCTGTAACCTAGAGAATTTTTGAACTAAGGTGATGGGACAATCCAATAAATTTCATCGTTTGTCTGAATTTTAATGTGGGCTCCCTGCAGCGGAACTTCTCAAATCAATATCTTTTAGTGCTACTTATTTTTGAAGGAAATGGCACCAACCAATAATGACAAGCTAACAATAAAAGAGGAATAGCCTTTTTGGAGAGATTTCAAAAGAATAAGAGTATTCTTAGATCTTTTGGTGTGTGATCATTTCAGAGACACTGGAACTACTTAACTAATGTTGAAGAGACCAGAACAGAAAGCTGACTAAATGGTGGCTCTATATGAAATGGGAAAGGTGAGATTTTTGCAAGATGATCAAAGATGCTATCCACAGTTAGATGTATAGTACTTCAAAATACAGTATCAGAAGACCTTCAGACTTTAATTTAGGGAGTTCATTAGCTGGTGGCAATTTCAGTACCAGTGCAAAAGACAAAGGTAATTCAAGAACAGTGTAAATGAGGTTTAAAAGGCCACGAATACAGATTAAATTTGGTGGTGTAAAAACCCAAACCAAATTATCCAATCGTCGGTTGACTGAACTATGATTCTCCTTAAAGGAACTTTCCAAGAGTAGTAGTTACTGATTTTTTTTTTCCAGGTTTACTGTGTAAAATAGTGATGAAATCAGTGCAACATCTAGTATTGGCATTGCCTTCTTCAGGTGCTGAGAGGGGACTGCATTGTTTTCTGTTACCCATTACAGCATTGACAGTTTAACTGATTCCGTGGTGTGAACTGATCCACAGTACTGAGAAAGCTTAGGACTGAAAACACCAATAGAAGTTTGAGAGATTAATAGGGTAGCAATATGAGGCTAGATTAGCTAGTTTTGCTAGTCTGTATAGCTCTATGCTAACTCAGTTCTAACAGAATACATCATTTAGAGCAAATGTGGTCCCACAGATGGAAGTCTTGTCCGGTAGAAATATTCATTTCAGCAAACTTAAGGCTGCCTTGGAAAAGATTGATGATTACTTTCCGTGAGCTGCTTTGTGACTTCAAACACTGTATGACTTTTGCTCAACATTACAATTATTTTTTAAAAAAAAATACTAAAAATATCTTGTTTCTGCTAAGATGTGTCTGATTTTTTTCACATGTACATTTGTATACAAGGTGGGAGGGGAAAAATTTATTTTCTACAGCAAGGGAAAATATCTGTGCCTTCAGAAGCCCAGAATAGCAAAGGTGAAGACCCTTTGCACTGTCTTTGAACAGCAAGAGGTTGTTGCAACAATCATTCCATAAAACTGCATTCTCAGTGCAAATCAGTATTTTTTGCAAAGGTTGTCTACTTGATTTTTGAACTTCACTAGATGGGATCTTCTCAGGTAGATGACTTCCCTATCTCCATGCCTGTAAATACAGTTTGAAATTCATTAACCTCTCCAGTGCTGTATTTTGGTAGAAGTTCTCTATTTGAGTTCACAGCATCTTACGGAGATCTGGCTAAGAAGCTTTCTTAGCTGATACTAATCTTCATCTTACAAGGTGTGGAGTAAGCAGCTTCCTTTGTGTGTTGCTCAACCTTTTGGTGATAATGGCAGTGGCTACTATGTGGCCGTTAGCCACAGAAAGCCGTTAATTAAGTTTTGTAATGAAGATGCAGTTTTCCTGTGTCCAGTTTTCCCCTGAGAGAAAGAGGCTTTATAAAATGAGTGTGCGTGTACGCTGGCATCTGTCACGCGTGTGAGGCGATGGTGACTGTTTCTTGGATGGCGGTGTTAGTTGTGTGTGCCCGGGGCTACCCAACGAGGGTGAGATCACCCGTAGCAGGGTCGAGGCCAGGGTTTCAGCAGACTCTGGAAAGTCACTGTACAGACTGTGTACTCCACAAGACATCTGAGACAAAGCTATGTATTTGTCATAAGTGTATTCCTCCTGATTGAATATTTGGCAAATCAAATGCTGTATTAATCTCTACAATATTTAGAAATGCCTAGACTTTCACAGTGGAGGTGTCAATAAGGAGGTTGATGTTAAGGTGAGGGATTAAAAGGGGAAAAATGCTCAGTTTCATCTTGAAACCAAAATATTTATTAACAGATGGAACTTGTTTTTGTTTTGGTTTACCCATAAGGTTTCCAGCTAGCATCACATTTGAGGAAAATCCTTTCCCATCTGTCGAGTTTCATATCTGTGCAGATGTATAAACAAAGCACAAAAGGACTTAAATAATATTTCACTTAGCTCAAATAAGTATGTAATATTAAAATGGAAACGTTAGGAGTAAGCAGATTTCTATACCACTAAGAATGAAACTAGGGTGCTTTTTCTTCCTTGTTCTGGTATGTACATTGTAAGAAATCTGGCTTTTTATTGTACTCTCTCCAACATTTAAACAAAGATAGCATCTGAGAATTAGAAGACTTACCTTACACTAATTAAATGGAGAGAAACATAGGAACTAATACTTATGCCATGGAACCACAGACTGCTGAGGGAGTGTCCATTCCATATAATGGGTAGCCTGAAGCAGTCATGACACTAGCAAAATTCATATGCTACCTTTAAATCCAAATCTGAGTACTTTTTAGACATGTTCTGTGTTAATGTATTATGATATGAGATTTACCTTGGGAGTTAAAATCATAATATTTGTTCTTTTTTTTAAGATGATAACCTGTTTATATCCTTACTCTTCATCTATTCAAAATGTTTTCAACAGTGAAATAGTTTCTGGCTTCGCTATAAAGTAATTTTGTCCTTGAAAGTACTTCAGTCTGCTAAGCCAATAAACTTTAGTTTGTCGTGCGAGCTGTTAAAGTTTATATTTTCTCTTTTCTGTACTCTTGATTTTTTTCGATGTGATGGAATAACTAATTTTTCTTTAAAAACCAAAACAAAAACATGTGCTCTGTCACAGAATCGGCAGTACTGATGTTGCTTTCGTTAACTTAAAAGTAAAACTAGTGATGGGAGAATCTTGCAGGAAGTTTTAATTTTAATGGCCACCTTACCATAAAGTACAAATCTGGACTTTCTGGACCATTTATCCAGTTTGCTGAAAATCAATTAGCAGTGAATTTGGGTTTTAAGTTTCCCAAAATAATTTGTTGATCATCCTTATTTAACCTCCTGCTTCCATCACCAACTTTCCCCTACTTCAAAGAGTAGTTTAGAATATAATTGTCACCTCGTATTAAATCTGCTAACATTGAAGTAGAGACCCCTAAAATGCTCAGCAGTGTATGATTTAAAATGATAACAAAGGGAGGGAAAATGACTTGCTTGAGCATTAGTGGGAAGGCATGGGTATCTGTGAGAAGACACAAGTTTTCCAGCGTGAGTTGCCTCGTGATACCTTGTCCCTTCCATCTCCTTTGCCCAGCCTGCTTCCCTTTGTGCGCACTCATGAAGAGAAAACTTTTTCTTCTAAAGTTTGTCCTGTTTCAGGTCCCTGAGCAAATGCAGAAGAGTGCTCTCTGAGGGTGATTCTGTGGGGGTTTTTCTGCCATGCATTCGAAGAGAAAATAGAGAATGTGGTTGTAATCTCTGTGTACTTCCAATAGATCTGAAGCAAGCAGCTTTATCACTTGGGCATAAATAACGCTGTTGTAGAGACGTGGCAATTTTTATTGTTTTTTGGTCTTAAGTGAAACAGTTATTTCACAAGTACTCAAAATTTAGATGTTTTCTAAAACAGCTAATTTAGTATCAAAATTTACAGATTAGCAGCAAAGTGACTTTTAAGAATAGTTACTACTATAGAAATCTGGGCAGCTTTCAGAGAAAATACTGAAGTTTTTATAGGGCCACTAGGTCGATGTAACTTTTATGTTTGGGACGTAGCAAGCCTTTCTTTTCACAGCATCTCCAAGTCTTTCAGCTGTGACGCTATGGAATAAGTGAAGGCATGCAGTTTATTTTGTGTTTGCTCCTTGTTAAGTCTAATGTTAGCATTGCTCCTTACAAGGACAAACCTTTGCTTTTATCAAGTGCCAAGGCTTCATTTTATAGTCTTTTTACAGAGTATATGGGAGGGAAGATAAACGTTCTAATACAGATGACTTAACATGTGTGATTTATTCATGTTTTTATAGTTTTTGCTTTGTTTTCACTCAAGAAGTTGAATAATGTATACAAGTGAAATCATGGGTGTTCTTTGACAGCTGGTATTTTAACTCTGTCAAAGATGCAGTGAGTCGAGAGAGGATGCTGTGCATGTGTATGGGGTGTGTATGCCTGCAAACAAAACCTGTCCTGGACTTGTCTCCTGAAAGTGTTTTTATAGCATATTAAGATTATTTAGAGGTATAGTCCACTGATAGGACTTTTTTGTACGACTTCAACACTTTTCATTTGGAAGGATTTATGTTAAGTGCAAATACATTTTGACATAGCTTCTATACTTCCCTATTACTCTCTTTGTAAATGTCAAAAACTACCCTGCAGATCAGCCTATTATCTGCTTAATAGGCTTCTGTCAGTGTCCTTGCAAAAGCATATGGAGGTCTTGTTTCCAGAAGTTTGCAGCTGAAGTCAGTTTTCTTCCTTCTATAATGTTGTATCCTCACTGAAAAAAACCCCAACAAAACACAAAAAACCCAATGTTCTTGACTCTTAGAATATTGTCCGTAACACATGTCCTTAAGAGTTATAAGCTTTCTTTTTTATTGAAGACAATAGCACATTTGGCTCACTTGTGCTAGAACTTGCCATGTAATTCGCGTAATTCCTTGTATGTGCCAGAACTCGTCAAACTGGCGTGCCCATGGCTTAACTGACCATTAGAAGGGAAGTCCACTGCCGTTTCCAGCTCCCAGTGCCCTGCTGACGGGAGGTGGTGGCTTGGTTCCAGCGGCCACCGGATAGCCTCTTGCATAAGCATGTAATCAACTTACATTAAGAAACGAAGTAAGTAAGTATCTCTTAAAATCAGAATACTTACTCCATTTGAATTCAACTTACAATGTATAATTGACCCCTTGGGAGCCATGCGTACTAGAAAAAAATTGCCGAGGTAACAGGGAGACTTACGATCTTTCTCTGAACTGGACTTACAGCAGCTATCCACTTCCAGGGGCATGGTTGTTGGGTGTGGTGACTGATACAGCTCCAGCAAGGCCTCAGATGCAGTCGTGTTCTAAAAAGCAAAATAAATCTGAAAATATTTTCTGCTTTCCTTGGTTTTAGTCATAGCTGCTTATCTATAAGACAAAATGGTGAGTTTCCTTTTTTGTTTGTACTATGCCTCCCAAGACAATTCAAGTGAGGATCTGTGCCTGATGTTCCCATCTGAATTTATTAAGCGTAGTTGTATATTATTTCCAAGGAATTATCCAATAGAATGCTTCCTAAAACTAAGAAAGAGTAATTGTTTCTAGAAGGCAAAAGTAAATGACTTTCCCCACCTGAAATTACCTCTCTTATTTATGGATTAAATCTTTTTATATTTAGGGGGGGATGTGGGGGGGGGGGGGGTAAGGAGAGTATTAGGAAGTAGACAGAAATAACTCCAGTAAGACGTTGTACTACTGACTGGGGCACTGCCAAGGATTAGTTATCTCATTTGTGGTAATACTCCTTGGGCTATCACCTCAAGCTTTATTTTTGGCACTGTAATTTTGGTATCTTGCCCCATCTTCTTTGCCTGCAGGACAGCTGATCCGGCCTGTAGGATACCAGTCCTGAAGTGTGCAGCATGCAGGCAAAACCGTTTGAAAACATGCAGATTTTACAAAACTGCTAATATGCTTTTCTGCAGGAGCCAAGGTGCCTCATTCATTGAGTTGTATGTGTGTGATATGGCTGAAGTAAGAGTTGTAGAGTTTTCTGTTATTTTATTGCATTTTTGGGGGAACAAAAAAAAGTCTAGAACAATGATTTCTGACTTGATTTGGGTTTTACTGTTGGCTTTCAATGTTTTTAAAGACATAAAGTAAAAATAATTACCTGATAAAATAAATGTCTTGAATGCTCAGGCTTGTGTTTACGAACACAGTTGTTACTCAAATTGGCCTGGTGGTCGGTAAACTCATGTGAGCTGGTTTTTAGACATGGCATAAAATGACCTCTCCTAAAATCGCTAAATTGTAGGCATTTACAGTTTATGCAGCCAATCAAACTTATGTGTGGAAGTTGCTTGGTCCAAACCTCTGCTCAGAATAAGGACAGCTCTACAGTTTGATTGAACGTCGAGGTCAGATCACATTGGTTAGTAAATGTGTAATAGTTTGAGAAGATCTATGAATAAGGAAGTGTGAATCAAAGTACAGAATTGTTTTGGTCATGTATTTTCCAAACAAGCAATATTTGAAATATGTTACAATAACATAAGAGTGTTGGTTATTCAGTTTAGACTTCATTTGTTTCCTGGACATGAGGACGTAAAGGAAAAATAGGATGACAAACTAGTTCAAAATTCCTCATTGTTTTTCCTAACGTAATTTTGCAACAACAGAGGATTTGCAGTTTTGTTTTTTTCTTCCTTGGACTGATTCCAGGAATTCCTAGTCAAACAGGAGGAGACAGATGGGGGGGCACACTGTTTTCTGGGAATAGATTGTTTTATTGAGCATAAAAGCTAGATCTTTAGAAAGAAAATCTGTCTATTTGGCTGCTTGCAAATAGATAATGCTAAGAAAGGAATCAGTCTATTAAAATATTTTCTTTGCTGTTGTAATAGATCAATTTCTTAACTATGTGTATACATTTTAAATACAACAACATTGCAAAAAAAAATTACATATTTTCCCCTTTTTATGATTACCTAGCTGTTTCAGTTTGTAGGTTCTTTAGCCTGTCATACACAGCAGATTAAAATAGATAATCCTGATGATTCTGATTTAAAGGGGGTTTTTTGATACTTGTTCAGTTGAAGTAACACCTCTCAGGTATCCTCTTATTTAAAGATAAATTTTTTTTTTATCCCTAAGATAATCTGTCGTAGAGGCTATCCACAAGCCTGATACTCTCAGCTTGGTTCTGGAAGGGCCTGTAGGGGCTATGATGTCCTCAAGTGCATATATGCATTTTCAAGTTCGCTAAATAAAGGTGTTTCCTGCCAGCATATACCTTGTACCGGGAGTTTACTTACGGTAGGGGTTCCCAATATGTGGAGTATGGGAGATGGTCAACCTTCTGTAAGCTACTCTTGGTTCATGTTGGTTTCCTTTGTGGTCTTCTGTTGAGAAGAAAATGTGTTTAGATTTTATTCCTATTTTTTCTTTGCTTATTGTTGACAAAGGGAAGGCATGGCAGATCAGCCTTTGAAGTCTGAGAAGCACTTCTTTAGGGAATAGTTCACAGACTCGTTAAAGATGTGAGCTAATGGTGTGGGGTATGTTTATCTAGGAGGAAAAGGGGAAATTTTTTAGATTGCTAGTCCCGAGAGAGTTTTATGGCAAAAAGAGCCTATCCCACCACAGGCCGTTTTTAGGGGATGATGTTTTGTGGTGACTTGCCTCCATCCCTCTCCGCATCAAAGAAATCACAGCAGTAAATCAAAGCCTGGAAGTAGGTGCTTTCTCTTGTGTTTTTATGTATGCTTTTGCTGCTGAATAGAAACCTGCAACATCAAAAGCTTGTTTAACCTTTTCCGTATCACTGAATGGCACATGTGTGGAGGTTGAGATTACACTTATCGTCTCATCCCAAACAAAGATACGTAACCTCCTTTGCCTTTACTGTCAAAATTATTCCAGCTCTAAATATGTTAATTTCAACGTGCAGTACACTTCTAGACTTCATAGAAAAATATTTCTTTTAAAAATATCTTTACTTTCCTGCATGAAGGACACAGAACAGTTTTGATACATTAGAGTGGAATGTGGACATTCCTTTTTCCACATATAAATAAAAGGAGGTACATGGAGCATCAAAAGCATTCAGAAGCATGTTCCCCATGCTCTGTAGTTACACTGATACCAGTCTCAGCGTTATTTAGGACCTTGCTTACTGAGCTATAGATAAATGCTGGAGTGTGTGATTTACATTTTAAAGTGGGAACTAACTACAGTTTTTACTAAAATAAAATCATTTGTATCTTCTCTACTTTTGATTGAGAGATGGTCATTGACACGGCACTGAGTATACTGGAACTTGACTTCAGATGTGTTGAGCACACCATGTTGACTTTACTGTGAGTTCCCTGGCTGTAATTAATGCTCTTACTAGTGGTATTTTACAAGTATGGAATGTCTACCCAGGATGGCCAGGCACTGTGGATCAACTTCTAGTACCTTACAGGTCACTGAATATATGTGGGAAAAAAGAGTATTTTATCTAAGTGTTCCTCACCTTTGTTATATCAGGAGAAGCTCCCTCTGAGTTAACAATATTTTTGGTTTAAACTTCATTCGGTCTTCACTGAACTATTTACCATGGCAAAACCCGAAAGTTTGTCCCTGATTTCCAGTGTCCGATCTTGTTCAGTGATTAGCTAGGTATTGGAGTTTCTCTGAATTTAGTTACCAACGAGTTTAGTTACAGAACTTCTTCTTCACAGTTTTGACTACTAACCATTGGCTATTTTCATTTTTTGAAGCTTGCTGTTTAATTACTTGTATGATATATGTTCTGGACATTTAGAGGATTTTTTTGAATAGCAACTGACAGTAGCTTCTAGCAGACTAGTCAGCTTAATTTCACTTATTTGGTATTGTGACTAATTTTTTTAAGATGTTACTTACATTTTTTTGAGAATATATATGACAAAGGAAATAGCTGTAATGTTAAATAACAATTTTATATGAATAGCAGACTTTTAAAATACGACTAATAGTAGCAAGTACTGTTAGAGTTTACTTTTTATAAATATTTGACTGGTTAGTGTAGAACTTTGTTCTTGAAACAGATCTTTTGAAGTTTGTAAAAGTAAGAAGTTGTGAAATATTTATTGTACTTCGTATTATTCAGTTGCAAATCCTTAAATCTGTTCTTTGAGAGTAAAAGTAAATATTAAAGACCTCAATACATCAAAGGATATTTAATCTTTGTGGAATTCACGTTCCTCAAGTGCAGTGAAAACAAAAAGGGTTCTAAAATCTTGTGGTTATGGGTATCATAAAGCTTTTTATGCGTCATGAGTAGGTTTACTCATGCTCCTGACATGAACACTCAAAGGTAATGAGTGTCCTTCATGCCATTTTATAGGTTCAAAACTCTTGTTTTTCATCAGTGTAGATTTTTTTTTTTTTTTTAATCTGAAGTCAGACTTATGATCCTGATGCCTGCTACTTCTGGAAAATTTAAAAGATCTTCAGTATTACGCATGGGGATTGAATGTGATACTTCATCAGCAACACCTGTATGATAGTAGGTAAAACTATAAAACACCTTTTGTGAGCTCTTACTTGCATATTTTACATTCCATACTTGTAAAAGACACATGGCCTTTCCCCTCAAATATTTCGACATATGATATTGCTTTGCAGCGTTGGAAGAAGTAGTAGGTTAATATTTTATGTTCCTTCAGTGTGTCAGAGCTGTACTGGAATGCTATTGTAAAATTATCTAAGAGTTTGAAGTTTGCTGAAAGGAAATTGTTCAGATAGCTCCAAATAAATGTTTCATAAACCTTATAACCATCTGTAGTTAGAGTCCTTTCTTCTATCAAGCGTGTGTGTCGGTGTTGGTGTTCACCAAACTGAATTTGCGTAACATGGGATTTGGTGCTGGCGGGCAGTAAAAAGTAAGGAGATGAAGGAAAATGCTAGGTAGCTTCTAATGATACATCATTAATCAGTTATTCTGAACAGCCAAGTTATGTTTGAACTATAAATAAAAGATTTCTTCAAGATGAAGTATTATGTATGCTGGGGTTATGGTATGGCTTTTAAAATAGCTTTGACAAACAATTACATGAAAAAGTAAGTGAGATATGTAATCTGCAAGTTACACTGCAGGGAATATGGCAAAATATAATTACTAATAGTAGAAAATTGCCTACTAATACTGTAATTTTGACTAATGCCAGGGCTTCCAGGCTGTTGGTAAATTTACCAGTCATGCAGGGGAAGCTTGTCATTTGTACCTTACCTGTTTACTTCTATGGGTGGTTACCTGGCCTTGGAGGGAATAAGTTGGGGACTGGAGTAAGTGAGCAAGATCTTCATTTGAAAATTTGGCAAAACATGACACCTGTTGATTTTGCTGAGGATTTACCTTTCTCCTCACAGGTGCAGAAGACTAACAGGTAGCAACTGTTAGTTGCACCGCTTTCTGCAGCACCCGTGTGATTGTTTTATCTCTCATTTTTCTTGAGGTATTTGCTTTTGATAAGGTTGCCATCTGACCTCAGGTATGTGTGGTAGTATAGCATTGTTCCCAGACATACACTGGGAAGCTTGTTTTTTTTAATTAGTCTTTGTGTAGCAAAAAAGAAACCGTGAAAGAAAACCCAAAACCAAACAAAGAACACCACAAAAAACCAACCAAACAAAAAAAACCCAACCAAAAAAAACCCCACCCCAACAAAACCCAAAACAACAACAAAAAAAAACCTGAAAGAGGATTTAAATAGTAAGTCACTGTTTGTTAAGAAACTGTACTGCAGTATCAGCTAAGTAGATAAATATGTACAGACATATAGAGGTATGAGTGAGTTTACAATAAGTGTTTTGGTGAATATCCAGTACGACTACGTAACATAAGGACTAAAGTCCTAGATTATTGTGAATGGAACAGTTCATGTAACATCGTTTGGATGTTCTTTGGCCGCTGACTCGGTGGCCTCCAAGACCAGCGTTTTAGCAATTGTTAGACTTGTTGGGATACACGAGGGTATCACAAAGTAGCCCTCCCTTCTCTCTACCAAAATCATAGTTTCCCTAGCTCTGCATCCACTTAGGAATGAAAATCCTTTTAAAGTCTCACAAGAACTGACCATCAGGACAGTGAGTAGTTACTACTTGCAGTGAACTTGTGTTACAGATTTAAACGTGATGACGAGGGTTAACAAGGAAGAAGGAAGATGTTTTCTTGGGGAGGGAACAGCGTTGTATTTCTCTAGTGCAAGTAGGAATAGAGACGTCCTCTGCTCAGCTGTGTGTTGGTAGACTGCAAAGTGCAAGAGTTAACTATTTATTTTTTTTCCCATAACTCACCTGAACAATTTAGAAACTGGCAAACACACAGATGAGACATTTTGACAGCCCTTGTGCTAAGTGTAAAGAAGCACATGAAAGCCCGTATCTTTTAATTGTCTCTGTTCTGGAATCCAGGCCAGAAATTTGACTCTT
>NW_009612200.1:12576-52675 GCF_000690535.1 Cariama cristata
ATTTTGGTGTAGTCATAGCATGATTTTTGGCCTAGGGGTCTGGCAACATTGCCACCATGTTGCAGGTGGGGTGGGTATGGTACAAAAATAGTGAGTTTTGTTTAGTACTTGCTTGGAGAAGAGCAGCACTTCAGAGAGTGAACAGAAGATAGGCAAATAAATTGAATATTAGGTTCGTTGTTTGCTAAAATCCTTGTAGAAGTTGTTGTCACTCTGACCAGTTCTGATCATGTCCATGTGAAGGCTGACAGAGTAATTTACTGCTCTAAATTTAAAGTGTATTTTTGGAATATATCCCCTTTTGAATAACCTGAAGCTCCTCTAAGAACACCACTTAGGAATGACTTTTAGTTGCATCTGATCTTGTCAATGCTTATTGTCTCCATGTGTGTTAACTTGTGCTTCTGAAAAGGCTGACAGCAGGTATTTTTGCTGGATTTTTCTTAATCATTTAGTATCTTCATATAAAAGAAAACAAATAGTATGGTGTATGTGTTTTATTACTTATTTTTGAATGAAAAAACAATCTGATTCTTGCTTCCTTCCACCCTCCTGTTTCTTTAGAATCTGTAAAAATAATTGAAAACAATCTGATTCTTGCTTCCTTCCATCGTCCTGTTTCTTTAGAATCTGTAAAAATAATATTTTCTAAAACTGCGATTAATTTTCTGACCTAAAAATTTTGATCCCTTAATGTTTCTTGATGAATTACTGCAAATAAAAGTATTTCCTGGCAACAGAGAGTAACACACTCCTGCGTTCTGAAGTATCTGTACAGCTCTCTCTAAGTATTTATCTTTACTAAATAAAAGTATTTCCTGGCAACAGAGTAACACACTCCTGCGTTCCGAAGTATCGGTACAGCTCTCTCTAAGTATTTATCTTTACAAGTAAGTATCTTTACAGATATTCTGAGTTTGACTGGCACTGCATGCAAATCTTAATAGCATTTAGTTGCCTTGCAAGAAATAAATTGCTCTTGTTTTACAGCTTTTGTTAGTGCCTAAGGAAGCTGTAAATTTTCTCCATAAACCTTAGTTTCAGCTGTTGGTCTGGAGCTACTTAGATAGAAACGATTTATAATTAATTTAAGTGCTAGGGCTGTCAAATATCATGTGTCTTGTATGACACTTTCCCTTCCAGCTTCTCTTATCACTTCCCTTTGCAGTAGAGTTTGTTTCTCATTTGCCTTTCTAATTGCAAGTGAGACACTGGGAAGGATCTGGGGCTGGGCAGGCACAAGGTGGCACGGTATGGTGGGAGGAAGGAAGAGAAATGAAGCAAAAAAGCATTTTTCCAGCTGTCTAGTAATTCATGTATTTCACAGATCTACCTTTTTATCAGCATCCCAGTGATTCCTTGAAACTGGCTGAAGAGTGCATGTGCGAAAGGAATAGGAGGCTTTATCTGTATCACTTTTATTGCTACTTCTCATGGAAAGAAACAGAGAAACTAAGGAAGATTCTTTCTCTGGAAGAGAAAGCACAAGCATCACAAATAGCTGTACCTAATGGGCCAGTATGTCAGCAATATTTGGAGTTTAAATGGACCACTTATGAAAGATCTTAATCTTGCTTGAATAACTTGGGTTAGTTTTTATGTATTTGAAACAGAGAATTACTGTAGCTCTCTTTAGGAGGAACACAGATCCCTGGCCTTGTCATCCGTGAAGTCAAATGATTCAATCACTCGAGTATAGAGTGTGTGGGATTTAGTTGTAGGTGATGCTGTAAACTGGAATTCTAAATGGAGAACTGGACTGTCTGTGAAATGCTATATTACAGTGTCTCTATGCAAACGGATGTAACATGGTTGGAATATAGCGGTATTAGGACAGCTTCAGAAACGTTTTATTCTAAGTACAGTGCTCAAGGAGGAGTGAACTGGAAGGCTGAGATAAATTTATATTAAGTAAAGATAGAGAAACGTTAGGTATTTTACAGACACTGGAATATTTGTATTGCGGCAGAAAGTTTGTTCTACCCATGGTGCGTTACGGAACTTTACGTGATTCTATCGTCATATTTCTGCATTTCCTCTTCCCAACTTGAAGCAATTTCACAGCAATACGCTGCATAAAGTTTTGTGAAGCCATTTCCCCTTCTGCCTGCATGCACAAGAGCCTTGCAGGAGATGGAAAGAAGGATCAGAGAACCAGGATCCACCAAATGGTGCAGGTATGACTTGGTCAGGAGATTTGCTCGTGGACCTAGCATTTTCTGTAGTTAAGATATACCTGGCTTTGCTTCTAATCACATCCCTTACCTGAGATCCATAAATAAAGTAACCTATTTGAAGTCAAAGAATGTTTATTATCTTCTCTTTCATCTCCCTCTGCATATACTTATGTCCGACATTGTGTGATTTGTAGGCAATTGTATTGGGAGACTTTTGTTTTCAAATGTTATTTCTGATGAAGGTCACCATGCAAGGATTTAAAATGCATTTGCTGAAAAGAAATGCAGTAGTAAATATTCTGTAGCAACAGTACAAGGCAACAGATCCCATGGCACTGACATCTCTCCTAGGAAATGTGTTAATTAGTCATAGGAATATCTGGGAGAGAGTTGTTCTGTATTTTTTGTGTGTGCTTGCCTCTTAAATGCTGCGTTTTGGTATTCCATTAAATTAGTGGTTTAATGGCATATGTCTATATGGCTTACTAGCTGCAAGAAGTAATTTACTTTCTGTTTACAGTACCTAATATTGAGGTAGTCCCTTTTCAGATTATAAAACCTGATAGGGAATTTATCTGATAATTATGTGTTTGAATTATATTATCTGTGCCATTCTATATTCATATGAAACATATACAACCAACATTAACAGCTTTTAAAATTATATTTACTCTTCATTCTGAGCTTGGTCCATTCATATGGAGGGCTGATAGAATGCTGTGAACAAAACGTGAATCTTAAGTGCTCTATATAGGTCTTCGTGAGTTTGCCTAATGTTTAAAATTGAACTGTGATCCTTTAAGTGGATGAGAATTTCACCATTTATCTCCACAAAGAAATACATGTAAATTCATGAGATTTTTTCCAAAGTGGGCTATTTAAATTCTTAATCTCTTTTACAGGCTAGCAATTATGGGAAACGTAAATTATTTTTTTATTTCTTTAGAGGGATTCTGCTTTTTATGATTTGTAGGTCAGCTCTACCTTTAAAAGGACAGTGGATTTGATTGCCTTTGGAAAGGTTAGGTAAGAACTTGCACCCTGCGCCTTTGTTTGCGTAGGGAGATGTCTGCACGTTTACCTGCAGCAAGGGGCTGGGTGAAGTGTAAAAGAACAGGTACTCGGTACATTTGATGAACGAACACAAAGAAGAGATGCTATGATCTCATGGTTTGGTAGTGTGTGATAAAGAAGTTGGTTTGCTTAAGATATTAGAAAGTAAAGTGAGTTCATTTTTTTCCACTTTAGTGAGTTACACCTTCCTGAGATACTGAAGTTGTTTCTCTCCGCTGACTGAAAAATTAGAAACGGAGGGCATTTTGTAGTGCAGAGCTGTTGTACGTACCCAATTAGATAGGAGCAAAATACTCCACATGTGAAAGGTTTTCCCCCACATTGTGCACCATTTGTTCTTTGTGCACATTTTGAGTGGTAATAACTTGTCAGTACCTGTTCTCCTACAACTCCAAAGTGAATTGAGCAGCTGTGTTTGGTGTGCGGTTTTAACAGTGGTGGTAACTGGTTTATTGAGATGGAGTAGTGGTGTTTTACTGAAACACCAGGCTGTTGCCAGAGCCTGCCTCTACGAGTATGAAGTTTTTCTGTGTGAAGGAGCTTGAGTTACAGCCTGAGCGAGCAAGGCTGTAGCTGATCCTGAGGATTCCTTGCTGTCAAATCTGTGGTGAGACTGTACTGTCCATTTATGACTCCTGAGAAAGCATTTACCAAAAAATTAGGAGAGAATATTGTTCAACAAAGTGTACTTGCAGCCTGACCAGGGCAGATTTTAGCTGAGTTTTCAGCGGTACTTAATGCGTATTAACGTATTTCAGTGATGTTTGTGTTTACATTACTCAGAGAGAAAACATAATTTTGAACCAAAGATTGTTGTTACTAATTATGACCAAATTACTCATTCAAGTGGAGAGTCAGGAAATGTCATTCAGTGTTTACATTGATTTCTAAACTCTAAAGTCACATCTCTACTAAAAACACTTGGAAGGACTTGGAATCATTCTTTGTCGGTTACTTTTCCAGGGGCTACTGCTAGCATCTTCCTATCAACCTTTTGCTGTTGCCTGTTGGATATTAACTCCCTTGTCTCTTCAGATAATATATTCTTACTGAAATTAAATCTACATAAAAATTAGTAGACTAGCATAAAGGTGAATCTCAAGCTAGTTTCAGTTTGATTATTTTAAAACCAGAAAGACGGGCTGCATGAGTATTTGAACTCGTACATACATTAAGGTATAACCCTGTTAACTGGCTCTGTTTAGTGTTACGTAAAGATGACTTAGTCTTTTGCCGGTTTTTGCTTTCTGTATTGCTGACCCTGCTTGAAAGAGTAAAAGCTAAGTAACACTTCTTCATTGATGTGCCAGTGGAACTCGGTCTCAGTACATTGAGCTTTATACTATATATGGAAGCAGATAATGCTAAGGTTTATTTATGGTTTCTTGGACATATCTTTAATGGGCTTAAGTAATAGAACTTTAAAAAAGTGACTATAGTTCATTGTTCTGGCAGCAGCATCAGATTGCTCTTTTCAGTTACCCTGATGTCATTCTGTAAATGATCTCATGCGCAATACCTGAACGTTAAAAGAATTGTTGGATCAACGTGTTTGGCTTTGAAGGTTAGCATTACCAGTCATCTAATTAGTGTGTTCTGATTTCTCTAAGTAGCACATATCCTGACTTTATAGTGCTGTTTTCCTAAAAGGATCTTTTTCTGCTTCATGCAAGAGAGTTTCCTTGTTGTTGTGCTGAATAGTGGATATTACTTTTTGCGTTGCACTTTTACGTGTCTGAAGAACATAGCCTTACTCTTCCCTGCTCAGTTTTTACACTTGGACTGTGAATGTTTTGGGGTTTTGAAGTTGAATTAGGTTAGTAAAGTGCATTTATTTTCTATTCTCTATTAACATATTAAAAAAAAATGTCCTGTACTAGCAGATAGTTAAATTAGATATGATTTTGTACTTTTGTAGTGAATTTATCAATTCGTGATAAAACCAGATCCAGTTAAGCTAAGAGAGGAGATTGTCTTGATTTTTATATGCATGCTTGAAGTAAATTTTATAGAGCCTTTCTTTAGGGATACAAATTCCAGGTTGTGACGTTGGGTTGGTTTACTTGGTGTTAACACAATACTCCAGGGCCATCCGAGCTTTAAAAACTGGGAGTGATACAGGAGAATGCTGTTTAGCGCTCTGTCTTTTGTACTTCCTTGCTTGATAGGTAATTTCGCAGAGGACTGGTTCAACTGAGTCATGGTAAAGATCAGTTTAATCTGTGAAAATTAGGGGGAAAAATGCTTTTTTTGAACTAATAATATCCTTGTCAAGCTGCCTGAGATCATAATAAACATGAGAGAGAAATTGTCAGGCTGGGCCTGTGTAGAGGGAAGAAGCCGAGGGATTTCTTCTTGATGTTCAAAGATTCATGTGTTGAATTCCCATTAGCTGCTTATGCAATCGTCTCTGAACTTGGGCACTTAACTGTATCAGGAGTAATCTTTGTGTTGCTTTTATGTCTGGAATGTCCTTCCTAATGAAAAACTAAGAAACGCTGTACAATTTGAACTACTACTCAGGAATATCTCGCACTCTTCTGCGTTTCTAGGAGTGTTACTTGGCACAAGTGTCAGTAAAACATTTGCGGGCATTGTACACTCAAGTGCACTGACAAGGCAAAATATATTGTGTTCCACTAAAATGATAGAAGGTACCACATTTTGTTCTTGGCATAGAAGGAAGGTGGAATATAGAAACGTTTTTCATTGCTTTACGTTCTTCTGAGATATTTTGGCTTACTGAAAGAATCCCACCTGGTCTTCAGCAGTGGGCTGAATGGCAGTTTGCTTTGAGTTGTGACAGTCTGATCAGTGATACGGGAGGAGTTGTCTGGCTGTAATTTTTAAACTAACCCACATCCTAATTTCAGGCCCGTGCCGGGGGGATCTGATGTGTGAGAAGTGATGTGTGTGCACTCCCACTGAGTCAGGGCTCCTTAGGGAGTTTAGCATCAGCTGTGACGAGGCCCTTGGTGTGTCTTAGGAATGGCTGTCACCTTTACCTCATTTAAGTAACTTGTCTTCGTGTAGCATTGAGCGACTCGTTCAAATTATTCAATACTGAATAGCATTCCAAAATGGTGAAGAAAAACTTTGGTTTTACCTTTAGTTTTAGTTTTGTGCCTAGTTTTGTAATTTTGGCCCTCGGTAGCTTCTGAACACAATGTCTTCATTTTTCTGTAATGTGCAAGAATTAGTAATGATTTAGAGTCCTTTTTAACTAGTTCTAGTATAAAAGTCTGAGATAGCAGAAATTGCTTTTTGTTAAGCCTCTTACTTCACTTTATATTTTACTTCATGACTACTCGGCTATTCTGTGGTCGATAATCTGAGTTCAATAGGTTTTCGTCCTGTATTTTTGATGTTCCCTTTCACCCCCAATAAAGTCATGCACGTCACATAGGTAATTGTTTTATACGCTGAACTGCTCCAAGTTTTCAGAGTATTGCAAGATTTTATACATATATTTCAACAATAGTTTATGTTGAAATTTTATGCTTCCCCTGTATGTTGCACTTAAGACAGTGGATTAATCGTATAGAAATGAACCAATGAAGGAAATGTTAGGATGAATATTTTAAGTTTGAGAACTAAATTTTATTTTAGAATTCTTAGCCAAGTTTGTACTAGTAAAGTGAATGATGTGAATGGGTCTAGAACTATTGGCAGCAAGACCTAGCTAGCAAAGACGATACCATGTCTACACGGTTAAACGCTTTCATTGTCAGGAACTGCACAGCTCCATCCAGCTGCTTTGGGGAATGCTGCTTCGGCTGTGTTAACTACCACACTGCTTCTGGTAGCTGTTTGGTGTTAGTTTGTTAAGTAGCAGTCGGACAGGTCCCCCTTAGAGACAAGTAATTGAGCACCAGTGCCCAGGAGCACTTTCAGGACGTATTTAATAAACTAAAGAGATGTGGTGGCTGAAGATGCAGACAAGAAGCTTCCCTCTAATATGCTTAATGGAACTATATGTAAATGCAGCTTTACAACATAAGGCAGAGTTTTTGAGTTTAAATTGATTATATGTTTAAATATTTAAATTACTCCAGACATGACCTAATGATGTTAAAAGAGCTGATGCCTGGGCTTCTCTGTGGGACAAAGAAAATTAATAAAAGAAAATTCAATCATTTTGTTTGTATGTAAATACTTTTCTACAGTGATTTGTACATTTTTTTTCTTTTACAATGAATTGAAAGCATAGAAGTGCTAATGGACAAGCTGTAGGTGTGGTGGAGTTTCATGATGTGAATATATGAACATTTTACTCTGGCTCACCTACTTTTTTTTTTTTTCTACTTGCAGACACAGCTTTCATTAAAGAGCAAGGGATCTGAGTTGACAAGCTCGGGTCTTTTCCTGGCAGTCTAAGAGTCCCTAAGCTTGTTCGTGTCTGGGGAAATTGTTATTACTTGCATTTCAGAGGACACAGAGTTTCACTTTGCTGCAAATAAAATACCAAGTTATGACTGGCTAGTCTTAAAAATGAGATGTATTTGTCATAGATATATATTTATATGTGAGTGTGTATATATATAAAAACCCATTTTAATTACCGCTGATTTTTATCAGTGGTAAAATGAGTAACAACCATGTAAACACTAAATATCTAATTTGACTGAGAAAATCTTAAGGCATTCTTCTTTGGTCAGTTATAAAACTAAAAAGTCAGAATAGTAATTTTCAAGGGTTCTGTTTTATTGCCTTAAGGGAAAGTGCAGTGCAATTAAGGAAGAGTTTTGACAATTGACTTCGTTTTATGTGTTTAGTGGTCTTGAGATTATACAGAGAAGTGTGAGGGGTCACATGCTGATGGCTACATGTGTGTTGATGATCAGACACATGATTACTTAATTCAGCATGTGGCTCATCTTACTGCAGCAATACTGAGTGAACTGACCTGATGACTATTTTCCCCCCATAGTGTGCTGGAGAAGAGAATTGGGTGGACAGTCGGACTATTTATGTTGGGCATCGCGAACCACCTCCAGGCACTGAAGCGTACATTCCACAGAGATTTCCAGATAACCGAATAGTCTCATCAAAGGTAGTAGTATTTTCTCTTACTCATTTACATAAATCAGCTGAAGTTATTCTTTGTGCGTTCATTTATTTCCTTCAATATTTTCTTCCTATACATTTTTCCTTTGCCATGACTGGCAAAGATAAGATGGTGTCTCAGGTTTCTTCTACAAAAACGAATTGCCAGATTGCGTCTAACATGAACAGGAATAGAATGACTTCTCTAATGTTTACTATAGTACCTACTAAAGTCTTGGAGTGATACTGTGCTTTTCCACATGGCAGTAAGAAAGCAGTTTTCATTTGGGGTAACTGGAGTAAGCTATCTCCACAATAACAGTGCCATTCTCTCCAAAAGCTCATATTGACAAAACCCCATAGAAATAGTATTCTTTGTTACACATGTACAAGTGAATAATTCTTAAAATCTTGGTATTGTGCCCTTTAGAAACCTTCCAGTTGTCCCTCACTTAAACTAGTAAATCTTTCCATGAGCTTCTGCAGCTTTCTGTGAGCAGCTGGGTTTTTGGTACTCTCCACCTATTTTAGACTGGCTGGCTTTAGCCAAGGGTTCGTACTGCAATGGCATGGAAAACTGAACATTTGCAGCTTATTGTATGGCTAACACCCCAAGAACTTCAAGTTTTTAACATGATTAGATTTTAATCTTCATGAGCATACACCTTCAGCAGATTATGGAATAAGGAATTCAAAAGAATAGCCCTTCTAATGGGAAACTTTCTTTTTGTCAGTGGCTCAGATCCACCGACTTGTTTAAGAACCTTGGTAGCGTTGTGATCTCAAGGAACGGAGTGCTTACTTTTTGTGGTCTGAACATTTGCCATCCATTAATATAATGGTAAAGTTGTAATAAACCCCACGCTTTTCTCAAACTGTCTCGTTTCTTATGTGAAATTTTGTATTTTACTACCTTCCTTCACTACTATATTTACTACTTTCTTTCTGTACTTCAAAGACAGTGCAACAACAAATAGCATACAATCTAGGCATCTTTAGTTAGATAGAATGTTCAAAAGATAATGCAGTAAATAATCCAAGTGGCATACAGTCAAACTAATACAATGAGAAATCCTGTGCTCTACACATCAATTTGTATTGCCTTTTGCGTTATTGAAGAGTAGATACATTTTATGCAAATCTTTGTACTCCTGTGACACTTTTCTTGTTTTTTCGTCTTGTACATCTTATCTGGGACATATACAAAGCCGTTGAAGTTACTGCTGATACTTTCTGAAATAAAAACAACTTACTCAACTCTGCAGGATTTTTGAAATCTTTTTATGATGATGAAATTAGTGGAAGTTTCAAGTTACTGTGCTTTGCAGAGTGAGATTTTTAAGTGTGACTTAAACCTAGGTTAAACTGAGGATCCCTACTAGCAATTAGTAAATTTGTATGATTTCAACTAGTTCAGGACAGAGATTTCACTATATTTTTATTTGGATATAAAGCATGTTCAGTTAAATGTTTTAAATGTGAAGCTTTTTAGTTGTGAACTGTATCTGGAAACAGTTTTCCATAAAAAAAGACTATTAGTGGAAATAATTTCCTTATACATATATGATGTTTCTGAAATTTTCTGTTTATTGATTAAACTTCTCACACTTAAGTAGTCTTTGTGGAAGTAAATACAGTGGTGATATTTCAGGAGGGAAACAGAGTTCCCATCAATGCTGTATAATATTGAACAGTTCCTTAGACTGCCGAGAGCTCGGTTTTAGTGACAGTTGTCATTATTATGTGAGTTACATGACAACTTCCCATGCTGTCTTGCCTGCACTGTCCCTTTCAAGTAAACTCTGTTATTCGCACGCTCCATCCCAAACAGCCTGGGTAGAGCACCATCGTGACTTGGCTTGCATTTCTTGTGGTTCTGTAAGGTCGTTAGCTCTGAACCTTTCACTCTGTCCTTGTCACTGGCTCCCCTAGGAACACTCTGGAGGGGCACCTACCACAGCTCAGGAAACAGATGTAAGCTTCCTTAAAAATGTTCAATTGTACAAAATTAACATGGGGAATCTGTAATTGTTAGAGTAAAATAAAGATACATGTCTGCAAGCATGCTGTATAATGTTACCTCAACCATGAAGGGTATTCCTTCGTCTTTCATCAGTAAGACAGACAGTAATTTTCAGCTGTGCTTTTAGAAGTCTTTAATGCTTGTATAAGAAAGTACATGATTGCTCTTCAAGGATGAGGAACTCTGAACTTCGAAGTACAGATTTTACCAATTTAAGACAAACTGAATTTCTAAAAAGGGCAGTTGAAAACCATGAGGAAGCCTCATCAATTAGACTATCTGTATGCTGCTGTACTAACAAATGTCCTGTCATAAAGCCCTGAAAAAAGACGGCAGCTTGAAATAACTACGGAAGTCTAAGGTTCATATTATTTCCTTCCAAAGGTAAACTTTACTGTGCTTCACCAGAGGTTTCCTGGTGTCAGCAGGATAATAATTTGATTCCAGTACAGAGGGATATTTCTTGTATACTGCGGTGTCACTGTGGAATGTGGTTAATGCTCTGTCTGCTTAATGGCATTTTCTTGGTCATGAAAAACGGTATCTAGACAAACCTTGGCCAGACAAAAATGCTCTTTTGATTTGATGTGTTAATTCAATTATGATTTTAACAACTCATTACGAAAAGGCTGTGCTGAAGTAATAAAAGGCAAAAATTTATGTCTTCTGGATTGTGCATACAGTTTGCTTGTGTTCTAGAGGTGGTGACCTTTATGAGGTGGATCCTTATGTTGATCTAACTTTTAGCTACTTCAGCTGCCTGGGGTGTTAGCCTTTCAAAGTAGCTGTTGTGTGCCCTTGATTGAATTTATCACATGACAGTGATGCAGCATGGCAAGAGATCAGCTGGTAGAAAATCCTAATGTTTCAAATGAGAAGAAAGAAAAAGTAATTGAATTGGCAGGGAGGTTGCTTGCCTTTTTTCTTTGTTATTCACATTTTGAAATTATTTACTGGTTAGTAGAACTGCTGTGTCAAAAGGAAGGTAAGTTAAACTATACAGCAGTAGTAGTTAACAGAACTTGGTGGGAAACAACTTTTTTCCTTCTGAAACAAGATAACAAAAGGTTGGTTTTTTTTTAAAGACTGATAAATTATAAAAAACTTTTTAATATGAAATTTCCGTAAGGTCCAAGCTTCGTATTTTTGTGTCAAGAGTATCCCAGTCAGTATGCTAAACAGACTATCTGTACATGCATAGTAGTACGTGGATGTGTCGGACCAGCTAAGAATTGCCGAAGGTCCGTCTGGCACAGTGTGGTGTCACCAGCAGCAGATGCCTGGGGAAGAATGCAAGAACAAGTAAGCACAGAGTGATCCTTCCCCTGAATGCTCTCTTAGTGCTTGCTGATCTGTGACCTAGCCATTTGTGAGCCAGAAGTGGTGATTTTGTATTTAATAAGGCTTTAGTGGATTTATCCTCTGTGAATTTCTTTGATACTTTTTGAGCCCATGTGAATTTTCAGAATGCATAGTTAAGGCACAGTTAAACTGTAGAAGTGTTTGCCAAAAGAAACTGTGAACCTTCATTTTGAAACTTCTGCTTGCTAATTTCAGTTCATGTTCCAGGTTGTGAATCTAAGGACAACTGTTATCTATCCCCTGTTTATCTTGATTCTGTTAGAGATCTTCCACCCTATTCTTTTCCAGGCTGAATAACCTTAAGCCTGTTCAATAATGGCTTCTGTGGAAGCTAGTTCATACCTTTGCTTAGATTTGGTCTGTACCTTTTCCCAAGCCAGCTGTAGAGTTTTTAAGATGGAGAAACACACAGAGCATTCAATGTATAGGCGAACTATGGATTTGGAGAGTGGTATAATGATGTTTTTGGTTCTTTATTCATTTGTTGTTAATTTCTAACATTCAAATTCCTTTTCCTGATGTTGATCCACTATCTATAGAACTGCTATGCTTCAAGGATCTCATTCATTTGTAGACAAAATAGGAATTTGCATCTCTTGTTCTAGCCGAATCAATGAACTGGAGACAAATGTATGCATCCAATTAGTCTTTTGAACAGAGGGAAAAGTTGTATAGAAAATAAAATCTTTTTTGAGGCAATATGGAGTTCAGTAAGGCCATGTTTAATTACAGCTGCTTACTGCTTTTGACAGACAACATAAAGAATGAACGACAAGGAAGAACCAAAAATTTCAGAGGTACCAGGATAGGAAATGCCAGGGTAGGAATAGAAATGCCTGTTGAGTGAGAGATCGGAGATTTCCCGGTGAGTCACGGACAGCTGACAAACTTAGAAACCCCAGGAACATTCTGCAGGAGGACTGATTGTTTTTTTCCGTACCACCCATAGAGAAAGCTGAGTTAGAAAGACTTACAAAGTCTTTTATTCTTCTTTTCAGTCTGTGAGTAATCAATACATAGTATTTTGCCTTGATGATCCTGTCTAGCTGCAAACTTTTACTGTCATAGTTTCATAAACAGAAATTTTTATAGCTGCAAAACCCACTTGTGCCTGGGTCACTAACAACTGGAAGCAGTGGGGCCTAAGCTCCCAGAAGATGGTACTGAAGAGTTAGGGGGATATGACTCTTAAGTGAAATGCAAGATTGAATCTACAGTGGATGCAGAACTGTTACTTGAAGAATTTGCCCTGAAGTAAAGAGATTTCATTCAAATTAATTTATGATACAAAATTATGAAATGCTGACTTGTACTGTAGTTTTATTTCCTGTTCTTCCTATAAAGGAGCAATAAGGTGAACTTAGATGGGAAGATGGTATTATTATTAACTCCTGCTTTGAAGTGCTCTACAGCTATATTCATGGACCAGAAGTGCTCCTGGTTTTGTTTGACAAATAATACTGTCTTCTGTTGTCTGCGTGTTTCCTTCGGACTTCTCATCAAATACTGATCCAAATGTTGATTTGTATGAGATGGCCTGAAACAGTAATCCTGCATGTTGAGAATCCTATAAATTGCGAGGGAAACCTTAGCTAACTTCAGTGCTAAACTGATTAATTGTGAGTCATCTCAATCGCAGTGACTAATAGTTAAATAAAGTTAAGTAATTCTGACATGTTTCAGTGAATGTTATTGAAATGTTCCTTTCTTCCAGCAGAAATGCATGCCCTTGTGCCATACCTCTTCCCTGCAGCACTCACTCTTAGTGTCATTATAAAAAGACTGGGAGGGGACTCTTGATTTCCCATTTTGTTGTCGTGTTTAGAAGAAATATTAATACTTGAAGCTCAAGGAAATATTAAAATGCCTCCACCAAGATGGGCCACTTGCAACCCAGGAGAGATCTAGGCTGTCCCATATCTCTCCACGGTGATGCTCTGTAACTGGAAGGATTTGTCTGGCCTCTCTAGGGCCATGACATAGCAGTTTCAAGATGAGGAGTTCAAACACAACCCAAAGCAATGACATTTGAAAGTCAAAAAAGCATCCAAAGCCCACAGTGGGAAGCTGATAAATATTTGTGTAGTGTGCCCTGTGGGAGCAGAGAGGAGAGGTAGACACAAATGCATATGGGACAGGTACCAGTGCAGGGCATGTTTTGTGTGCCGTTTAGTGTGGATGTACTGATCTGCTCTAAAAAGCAGCTGCAACCCTGGGCTCCCAGCTTGCACCCAGGTCATCCACTGACTCGCAGCCATAGTGGCTGAAGCAGAAGGTCAGATCCAACCCTGCAAGGGTTAAATAATCCGGTTTGCCCAGCCGTGCCAAAGGGTAGGAGCTGTTAGCAACAAAGAAGAGTAAAGGGGCTTGATCAGCAGTCAGTCTCAGATGCTTCTGAATCGATCGGACTCTGTCTGGTGCCAGCTCAGGGATAGCAATACCTGTGATGGGATGGGAGTGCATGAGCGTGCAGTTCTCCTTCCAGGCACGGCAACACAATTTCCTTCTGTGGACAACTGCCAGTGCCTGGAGAGAGCAAGGAAGAGCTGTTAGCACTCGGTGATCCTGCTCCGGGTGGGATTTCCAGGGCAGAGGCTCTCTGCAACCTCCCTTGTGTTCCCGGGAGAAGCCATCAGCCCTGCCCTGACTCAGCCCGAGGTTACCAGTGATCTTCTGTTCTCTGCTGGTACTGCCCCAAACACAGCTTTTAAGTTTTTCATATCAGTAGGGAGTCTGCCTGTAGTGAGAGAGAGGTGGAAGGAAGGAAACAAAGCAGGCAGGTCCAAACCCAACACCAGGGAGCACAGGGGTAATTTTCCTCACTTTACATGTGCGAAAGCAAAGCTCACGCATGTTCTCTCACACTTTCTTCTGTTTTCCCAATGCTCTCCATGACTTCTGTCTTTAGTCAGTTATCCTTGTTGTAAGGATTGGGTTTGTTTTCTTGTTTTTAAATGGTAATTAGATAATCTACTAGATTCTGGGGGATGTCTGTCAGAGGAGTTCCTGAAGGTATAGCCCCTATTGGCAAGATTGAGAGTTGCTGAACAAGGACTACTAAAGATAGACTTCCCTACTATAGTTTTCTCTGCCAGTTCTCTATAATAGAGTTAGAGAAATTGTGTTTCCAAGAAAAGTAACATTTTTATAAATCAAACTAATTTTAAAGAAATTGTCAAACTTTTGATCAGACCTTTTTTGGCTCTTCTATTGAGGAGGTTAACTATATGTATGTAATATATACATGTAACTATATGTATGTAATATATGTAATACTTAGGTTATTTTAATAGCATGTTAATGTATAGGGTATTATATAGATAATGTTATATGCTTATATATACATGCATACAGTCCAGTTAAGATGGCAACTTTGATATATTGTCTCTTGGTCATTGATATAACATGAAAATCTATATATTAGAAATACTGAAGTAACTATGGACATGTTCAAGTTCTGTGTATGTCTTGATACATTAAAAGAAAAACATTGAAAACGTAAAAGTGACTGCAAGATTATTGTTCAGTTTTTATCTGTTCTTCCCTGAATTTATTATCCTCAGGATGGATTCTGTTTTGCAGAAGGGATGATAATCAGCATAGCAAGATGTCTACAAACCAGGGTTGAAGCAACATAGCAGATGTTTTTGTCAGAGTAGTTTTAAGCATTTACAAGAAACAGTCAAAAAGGTTGAGGGAAGGGAGTGAAATCAGGGCAGGTTAGAAGAGAGATGGTGACTGTTTAAAACAAACTGTAAGAAGCTGAGGTGTTATCAGAGCTCAGTAATGCAGCATGGAGTGCTTTTTTTGCTACAGCTCCAGCTTTTGATGTCAAGTGATTACTTAAGCTCTCCTTTTACTTAAGAAAATATCTACCTCTAGGATGGAAAGAGAAGCTTGAAATGTGAGCCAAAATTCTGGCATACAGATATTAAATGAAAAGGTCAAAATACAGTTTAAAAAAGTTAAACATGATTACAGAAATACACCAGCACTGCAGGTGCTATTACAGTTATAAACAGGAAGAAATTCTATTTGGAATTACACTGTTTTGAGTCTAGACAGGCTGATTTTACAGTTCCTTGCACAGTGCTCGATATGCATCTGTTCGCACAAAATGTATTCATCCAAGAGATGAACATATAACTACTCCTTGCTGTCTGACGTATTGTCTCCTGTATGCAAAAGGCATGTCTCTGCTCTGGCCTCTCAGTCTTTTGCAGCAACTGAAAAAGATCAGTTAAGCCTTCCCCAACTTAAAAGCTTCAAGTGCGTAACTATTTGGGTAACTTATTTCCTTCAAGTGAGTCATAGTGAAAAAAGGTAGTTAAATATACATCAGCTGCTTTTCAGAGTTTACGAAGAGCGTGACTAGAAATTATCTGAAGAAGAGAGATGGTATTAACTTTATCTGGGCACAATAATCCGATGTATTTAGTATCTTCACTTTGAATATCTTTTCTTCAAAGGTTTTTACTTTGTTCCTGCCTAACTAGTGTAGAGAAACTGCCTTGAATGCAGTCATGAGATAAATCTTGCTCTGGGTAGCAGCCACTCTGTTGTTTCTCCTGGGAGTGATTAGGGTGGTTAAACATCAGTCATCCATTTGTAGGTACTGCTTGAGCTACTGGTGGCTGGGACAGGGGGAGGTCTGTCTACACATCTTAGTGGTCTTTATTGCCTAAACTTCTTCAAAATTTGTTACTTCTCCTTTGAAGAAGAATGGGCAAGATAAAGATGTGCTTTGTATGTCTAGAACCTAGTGTAATAAAGTGCTAAGTCTGTCAGGTTGTTTGAAAATAAAGTTTTTAAGAAGTTCTGTGTGTAAAAAAAAGCATCCATTTTAAGTAAATCCTCTCAGACCATGGAAGTGATCTGCTCCCAAGTTATTCACATGTATGCAGGTAAGAGAGTTGCTGACCACAGGTGGAGCTTTGGGAAAGATGACTGCTTGACAGGGAAAGCAGTGAGCTGAGGTTGGAATGTGAGGAGATTATATGAGAGGGTTACATTTTTATTTTATGAATGGTGATTTGGGGAGCTTGTATAAATCATCAATCTTTAATGGTCAAAATCATATCATAGAACGGTTTGGTTGGAAGAGACCTTACAGCCCATCCAATTCCAACCCCCTGCCATGGGCAGGGACACCTCCCACCAGACCAGGTTGCTCACAGCCCCATCCAGCCTGGCCTTGAACACTTCCAGGGATGGGGCAGCCACAGCTTCTCTGGGCAACCTCTGCCACTGCCTCACCGCCCTCACCGGGAATAAAAAAAACACCTTAACACAAGAAAAAACACTTGTTCTATCAAATGAACTAAACAGAAATGTAAACAAAAAGTTTTTCCCTGAAACCTCTATTCATTTTGCCTTCTCAGCAGACAGATTCATAAAAAATAAACGTATAAGATTAGAAAACAGATAGTTTGCCTGTTAATCAGTGTTAATGATGAAAATATAAAATTATTATCATAGAATAGAATCTATATTGTCATATATCACAACAGCAGCTTTGAATGCTAAGGGCTATTGTGCAAGGAAAAATAGTCAAGCTTAACCAGTTCTCTTTCAAAATTCCGAGATCAGTAGCTGGGTATCGGGCAGTGCAGGCAGCATTCCAGTCTGATGGAAAGTACTCTGGTTGCAAGAGGAGAGCACTTGACTTCCCAGCTGGGGCATGAATGCCTGCCTCAGTTTTGGCATGCTCACAGATGATTTAATATTGAGGTAACTATTAAGTGTTTACTTAGGGCATATTTAGAGTAGATACTGATTTGGGGCACATGATATAAAAAGAACATTTCATTCCTATGTCTTACACATGCCTAGGCTTTGGCCCCCAAAAAGTGAAAAGATTACTCTACGTAATAGGGGTTTCACGTACAACTAAGGTATGCTTCTCATGGCTCCTTTTTATCTGCAGATGTAATAGAGGTTTTTTCCTTCTAGAGCTCTGGCTCTCTTTGCTTTCAGGGCCAAATTCGGAAGATGTCTAACTCATGGCATAATTTGCGTATCAGCGAGTATCAGTGCAATCTGCCAAGAAGAGACAAGGCACATTTGTAGCAGTGCAGACAAATTAGGAGAAGGTTCTTAGCCCATATCCTTTGAAATGAAAGTTACATTGGAGTTGTCATTTTGTTATGTGTCAAATGATAATTTGGATAATAAGATGATACAGCATTAGTTTTCTCAAGCCGTTTTATGCACCTTTTCACACAGTTTTAGCTGACATTTTTATGTGCGTTCCAGTAAGCAATTCTTGCAATTTTTTTGGAGCTACAGGGTGAGCTGTGTAAAAAGAGTATGGTTGATGCTGCTGCAGGGCAGGGGAAGGGCTAGGTGATGTAAGGTCCTTTCTCTCTCACTTTTATATGATTTTTTTTTTCCTTTGAAGGTTTTGCATTTTGCACTTTTATTTACTGTTTCTTATGTCATTTTATTGTACTTTAGATAATTTGTAAGATTAGTAAAGAAATATGCAGTCATTCTTACTCACTGCATTAGTTTATTTTGAGGAGTATGTTTGCGTTCAAGCTAAGGCACAGAAGAGGGGCTGACAACTTTTATTTGGTCAATTTGCTATGGCTGCATAGTTAACTCTGAGTGCCACCTACCTTCCCAAGTCATGCATACAAAATAGAAGTGAATTAAAAGCGCTTTTTGAAATGATTTAAGATGTGTTTAAAATCCATTGATGGTTTTAAATAATCTGTTCTGTAACTAAATCTCTGAATGAGCGTTGGTGCTAGTCAAAAATGATTCCAGTCCCTAGTACCAAGATTAGCACAGTTCAGAAAATTAATATGATTCCAAGAATATATGATTGCTAATTTAAGATTCCGTATCAGTAAATGATTAAACAAAATAACAAAAGTACTCCTGCTTCTTTAATTTAATCTTGATTTGTGAATTATGAATTTAATTTTTAGAACATCAAATGCGAATATTTCTCTCACAAACACTCATGATCTGTGCATTTGTTTTCAGTACACGTTTTGGAACTTCATACCGAAAAATTTGTTTGAGCAATTCAGAAGAATAGCTAACTTCTATTTTCTCATCATTTTCCTTGTTCAGGTAAGCTGTCCCTATTTTCAGTAAATTTCTGGACTCTTCCTAAAAAACAAAGGAGTTGGAAAAGGTTTAAAAAAGCCATGGTTTTGATGACTGAGGAGGTCAACAGTTGAGCCTGGACAGCCTTTTACACTGATGATGTGACAAAAGGAGTTTTAGTTCATTTCCAGGTTGTAAATATGAATCTAACCTAAAGAGAAGTTGACACCATCACTGGTTTGATGGCAAGATATCCCTTGATAAAATTGAAAAGAATGAGTGTCATCTTTATTTTTATTTTGTAATAAACAAACATCTAGAGGAGCAGAACCATTGTTATAAATTATATGTTGATGATAAACTTGTATTAGTTTTGCGAAATATTGGGTTTTTTATCACAGAATGATGACTTGGCAGAAATTTTCCATCTGCACTGTCATCAAAGCCTGTAGAGAAACCGAAATATAGATACTATAGAGATATCTAGATATCTGTAGATATAGAATCTGTATAGAGATATAGATTATAGATACGATGCTTGCGTAGAGTGGTACATAAATATTTGGTTTTCTAATTATTACCTCAGAGAACTAGTTTGCTGCTTTCTAGGTGTCTTCATTCTGAACTTTTTACAATCAGTTAAATGTGTTAAGGAATAAAAATCTTCCTAAGTGAAAAGCTGAATTACTTTGCACACCAGATTCTGTAGAAGGGAAAGCTATGTAAATTCCCAGGATGATTTCCATTTTCTTATCATTTGAACTCCCTCTCTGGATTCTACCTCTTTGTTTATAGTTGCAGAAGGCATAGCTCAGTATTTCAGGATTTGCTCCTTGCGTGCGTAAGAGCGGCTGTATTGTGTAACACGTGCAAACAGCGCCATGCTAATGTCTAATGCTGCTCAGTAAGGTTGCCTCCAAAGCCGCAGCTTTCCAGTCTGGTGCTTATTTAAGCTCTCGCAAGCCAATTTTTTTTGCTAGGCATTAACATCTGAATGTTAATGTGATCTAAACACAGTATTGTATCTTATTATAGTGCATAGTTATTTTTCAAATTTTGTTGGTATAGTATATATTCTTAAAATTATATTAAAGTAGTGTTCTTAATTGAAGTTCGTTGGTGCTTTGTAACATATTGATGAAATGATTCCTTGAAACATCTTGCTTGAAAAATCGACTGCTTACATTCACAAAAATGTAACTAGAAAATATTTGTTCCTTTTGTTGCAGTTAATTATTGATACACCTACTAGTCCAGTTACAAGTGGTCTTCCACTTTTATTTGTCATCACCGTAACAGCTATCAAACAGGTGAGTAATTTAGTGAGCAAAAGTAAAACTAAAGAGAACATTACCGTTTGTTTTGCGTTTCAATTTTCCCTGCCTTTTTTTGTTAGGCTGTCTTAGGGCAATTCCTAAAGAATAATTGCGATGAATTTCAACAGAGTAATTTTATTTTTGTTTCTGTAGTTTAAGTAGAATTGGTTGCTATATGATGATCTCTCACTAATTTAACACAAGCTTCTAAATTAGTTTATAATTTTGATGTCCTTGTGTTCCAAGGAATCATTTACATTCTTTTGTTAACTCAGCACACTTCAACTTTTGTTTCTTTCTAAGTAGCTGTCCACATCCTATTATGTTTCTCCATGACTGCAAATGAGTTTAGTAAGAACTACAAAAACTTGCAAAATAATCTACTCTTACCTTTGAGCTTTCCTTAGCCTTTATAGTATGAACAGATAATAAAGGTTATTTTAGTTCAAGTCGTCAGTATATGTTGATTATAACCTACAGTTCATAATGATAGCTACAATGCTTTCTACAGATTAGCATTGAACAAATGTTATTGTGTTCTCTCATTTTTAATGTGGAAATTAATTCATAAAATGAAAGTATTTTTTTAGAAATTTATTCTTGCCACATTGAGTATAAAAGATCCTAATAGAAATCGTTCTGTCAAAGCAGAATTTCATAGTAAAGGTATGGAATTGTACGGGTTTGCCATTTCACTCTCAAGTTAGTCCTACCAAAAGGAAAAGTTTGATAGTTTTTCTCCTGCTACCCTAATGCTGTAGTGCTACAGCTGACATGAGCACTTAAATGTAGTTGGGATCTTACTGAAATTAGTGGAATCTCAGATTAGTATAGACTGTTTTAATTCATATGAGGATATTACAATCAAATCTGTGTGTTATCAGAGCTCCTGATATTACAGACTTGGTCTGGATCAGGAATGAATCAGGAAGGAGCTCATGATTACCCTTCGTTGATTTAGCCAGAGCTGAATTTGTTGACTTTGTGAGTTTCAGGCCAACTGCGAGAGAATGGAGGATATCTGATCTGGCATAAACCTTGCTAGTGCAAAGTTAATTCATCAAAAAATTTACAAAATTTGAACTAGCAAGTGAGTTTATAAGCAGTACTTTGAAATCAGTGCTTGCAACGCTTTTCTGCATTTGCTGTATTATCTCACCATAGCCACAGAGTAGTCTCTAAAAATCTGGGTTCCTAATGTAGTAGACACAAATAATGGTCTTTACAGTGGTTCTGTTGTGTTTGGCTTTTTGTCTTCAGTCCAATTTAATGATATTTGCTTCTGCAGGACAGCTATCAGTGTAAAAACTCGGTGGCACAGTGCTTTCCCTTTCATGGTTCAGTCTTCACTGGGTCCAGATACCAGCCGTTTCTTTCCTTCGTTTCAGTGAAAGGATTGCAAAAGGAAAATCTGTGCAAGCAGCTTGACTTTCAGCATCGTTTGCTGGGCCCCTTGAAGGAGTTAGCACTTTTCATGGGCATAAGAAAGATCTCTCATGTCATACTTCAAAAAAATCTTGTCTTTTGGGAAAAAAATTCCATTAAGTGGTTGAACATCAAGGCAATTTCTAGGTCAGAGTACTCCTCATTTTAGCTCAAAACTTGTAGAGGGGGGTCTGTATTTCTTACATACCTGTGATGGACTATGATGATTAAACCAGTGAATAACAAAAATGAGGATGTGGTACGTTGACCGTGACCAGCATCCAAACACCCACCCCGCCTCTTGCTCACTCCTCTCTCCTGTGGAAAATAGAGGGAAGATGAAAAGACTTGTGTATCATGTTAGTGATGCTTTGATAGGGAAAGCAACAGCTGTGCACACAAGCCAAGCAAAATAAGGAGTTCGTTCACTGCTTCCCATCGGCAGGCAGATGCCCAGCCTGGAAAGCAGAGCCTCAGCACACGTAACACTTGCTTAGGAGCACAGATGCTGTCACCACAAGCAACGTCCTTCTGTCTACTTTCCCTGAGCTTTTCTTGCTGAGCACAACGTCATATGGTGTGGAATATCCCCTTGGTCAGCTTGGGTCTGCCGTCCAGGCAGCGTCCCCTCCCAGCCTCTTGCCCACCGCCAGCCTGCTGGCCTTTTCTTGGGGTGGGGGGTGGCTGGAGAGAAAGCCTTGATGCTGTGCAAGCATTGTTCAGCAGTAGCCAAAACTCTGGGGTGTAACCAACGCTGGTTTAGCCCCAAGTACAAAGCACAGCAGCATATGGACTGCTGTGAAGAAAGCTAACTCCATCCCAGCCAGACCCGAAAGAGACGGAGATTTTGATTGTCCCTGTAATAGGATAGCTGATTATCTTCACAGTCATCTTGCTAAACACAGGCTTTTCCTTCATTAGTGTTCAAAGAAACTACAGAGAGCAGTGTTACCATTGCTTTACAGAGCTAGCTGTACAATTGAGTATATTCTGTAGTAGAATTCAGCTCTTGCTGGTGAGCGAAAGTTGTGATACGTGTAATAGCTAGTATTTTAGGTGTGGCTTTCTCACTCTTAAGATTTTAAATGTTACGCTTTAGAGTCTTACTGTACTTTGGTAGTGGCCTACCAAAGCCCGGGTTATGACAGGCTGTGCCTAGTACTGCAGTTCTATCTCCTCGAGTCTTTGTCCCAACAACTGGTGTGGGCTTTGGGACCTGCTTGAGGGGCTGTACCAGCCCCTGGAAGTATATTACAGTGAAGTTATAAAGGCTCTGTGAGTTCCCAGATTATCTCTGAGAGCATCCTAGGTAGTGATACTTTTGCTGTAATTTGAATTTTCAAATGTACTCAAGAGATGTAAAAATGCTGTGGAATACCAGTGGTATTTTCCATCTCTTAACCACTGGTGCCTTTCTCGGTCCCAATCCTTGTCTCACGGCAGGACCTTTTGAATGGAAACTTGCAGATTCTCTGTCCTTGACTTTGTCTATTTGTATAAAACACAAGTTCATAGGATAATTGAGCAACCAAAATAGGTTACTCTGCAGAGTCTCTCGAAAAAAAATTCTTCAGTACTATATATATTGTATATAGGGTTAAAAAGTTTGACATAATTGTATGACAATCAGGAAATATGACCACCTTCAGTCATGTTGTCACTTTATCATCTTTCAATATGGAGTCCCAGTCTTCCAAAATATGTTTTCTACACTTTTTTCTTCAGCAACCGCTTCTGTAAGTACTTTGCACTTACTCAATAGAGTAAGTGAGTCAATAGAGCATAAGCAAGAGATGATCACTTAAACATCAGACATTGTTCTACACAGTGTAAACATCCCTATTCATCAAAATATCTTCATTAAAATACATAATTTTGTTGACTAATTCTAACCATGAATGCCCTTTTTCATATATGTCCAACATGACTGTATTCCTGACGTGTATCACAATTTCATTTGTTCTAGTGAGAGTATTTTCTTTTTTCCCCTTATCTTGATCAAGGATAATTTTAAAATTTTTGTTGCAAGCTAGAGCTGTTCTGTGTCTTTATAGCCAAATGTGCATCACTGCGTCATTCCATTTCACTGTTTTCTAGGGTTATGAAGATTGGCTTCGACACAAAGCTGATAATGCAATGAACCAGTGCCCTGTTCATTTCATTCAACATGGTAAATTGGTTAGAAAGCAAAGCCGAAAATTAAGAGTAAGTAACTATGACTTCACAGATTTTAGGAGTCAGACTTCATTTCACACTTTTGTAAAATAAATTATGCAGAAATGTAGTGTGGTGATGTTGTAGCATTTATTACATTTAATGGAGATTAGACCTACAGTGTACTAATTTTTAATTTAATGCCTCTGAGTAAAGTATTTTTAGAAGATAGATATGTTTCTGCTTTATCTTTGCTTTGTTAACTCCTCTCATAACTGTTCCTTTCATTTTCCATTTTTTAACTTGTAATTTCACTTGTGATTTGTCTTTTGTCTTTTCTCCATTTTCAGTCCTCTGTGGTTATGCACATTAATAATTTATTTAAGCCTCATTATTATAGTCAGTGCTACTGATTTGTCCTATGTATGCAACAAATATATCTGCATACATATGTACAACACATTCAGAATACTTTCTTCATTACTCATCAAATCACAGCCTTTTCATTGGCCTTCTGAATGCTGCTACATTCCCTTCCTGGTATTTTGAGGGTTATTTCAGAAATTAATTTTTTATATTTTTTGTTTGGGTCGTTTTCTTGGGTTTTGGGTTTTTTTGTGAGTGGATTAACTTTTCGTCGTTATTCTCTTCAGAACTCAGCAAATTTGGTACGTTTTTTCATTTGTTTCTAGTGTCTTTGTTAGGGCTATGTTTTTCTGCTCTGCCCTGTTTGGGCATAAATCACTCTACAGTGTTTACAGCCTTTCTGCTGTGACGTTCCCTTTGAGTGTGAGAGCTGCTGCCTAGAGCTTCACAGTAATTTAAAAAAAAAGAAATCACATGCTGAGTATTCCATGTGGGTAACTAAACAGTTAAATAGTCCAACTAAAAATAAAAAAGTACCACTTCACTGGAACTTGTATTCCATTAATTAATCTATTGCCCATATTTTCTCAGTTTCTCCCCTATTCTTTACCTTTCAGAGATTATATTTTGAGCAACTAAATGACAGGAGAGACAGGCATGGCAAATATTTGCATGGAAGGGGATATCTGTATGTATGGGTAAATAGGTAAAATTCTTGGACCTGTGTTACGCAAGAAAACAGACCACATCATATAAAGGTAGACCCTCTGCACCTAAAGCCTGTGGACATTTGATTAAAAAAAGGAAAATGAGAATTGCTGAAAGATGAGGCTGCTTTTTCACAGAATCAGAGCCTGGCTGAGGTTGGCAGGCACCTCTGGAGGTCATCTGGTCCACCCTCCCTGCTCAAGCAGGGCCACCAAGAGCAGGTTGTCCAGGACCACGTCCAGACAGGTTTTGGTTATCTCTAAGGATGGAGACTCCACAGTCTGCCTGGGCAGCTCGGTCACCATGACAGTAAAATACGGTTCTCTGACATTCAGACGGACCCTCCCATGTTTCAGGTTGTGCCCATTGCCCCTGGTCCTGTCACTGAGCACCACTGGAAAGAGCCTGGCTCTGTCCTCTTTGCACCTTTAGCTGACACAGTGGCAAATGTTGTCAGAACACCTTTTAAATTTTATTAAGAAAGTGCTTTTTGCTAGTACTTTTAGTTGTTTGGATGTTTTTTTTCTTATTCCTGATTTTTATTTTTTTTGCAAATTGTTTAGATTATGAACTTCTGTTTTAATAGGCTGTTGTATTATAGATTGCTCCTGGCATGCAGGGTGACTTGTATGCTGTGGCTTACAGACAAAATCTTGCTAGATTAATTAATAAATAATACGGATCGTTCAACACTATGATCTGTGAAAATCAAAAGTATGAGGACTCTCTTGTCTTTATGAGTTGGACCTAAAAACTCACTTTCTGACGTGTAAGTGTTTTTAGTGGCAACTTAAAAAACAGACACAGTGGGCATTTTTTCTTATGCTTATTCTTGTGGTGACACTTTACTGTCAGGAGGGGTTTAGTCGCTAAACTGGCCCCCCAACTTTCTCTCTGGCCAGATTCAATGTTCTGAAGAATTCTGATTTTTCCTTTTATGTCATCTGGAGAGGTGATTAAACTTGTAGTAATATTGCTGTGTTTTAGGTAGCTGGTAATTGAATTATGTTGTTTTCAGTGGTACAGCGAGCTAGTAAAATAGTTATGTGGTGTTCTTACAGTTTATTCTAGGAATAGGTGGATTCTCTGTCACCTAACAATTTATTCAAGGTAATTTCCTAACAGTGTTTTGCCTGATTTTGGTAAAGTTCTCACTTTGAGGGTATTATTGTTAATTTATCGTGTCACGGTCTTTCATAATTGATGATTTTGTGGCAAAAAGGCAGGTTCTTTTGAAGACTCATCTTGAAAGAATAAGGCAACTTGAGCAGTAGTGCGGTCCATCAGGGTCCACTGCTCTTCGGGATGAAGGCTCTGTTATTATTCAGGCTGGCTCCAGCCAAGACAGTCACTGCCACCGGTTCCAAACCTACCGCTTCTCTGTCTCACCGCGTATCTTCACTTCCCTGGGTCTGCAGAATGATACGTGAGAAGTCATTTAATCAAAAGGAAATATATGAGGAAATTAATCCCTTCCTAAATTTGAACAGCCTAAAACTTTCTATTGTTGGTTAAAAGTGCAGCATTTTTTTCCCTAGAAATGGAGTAGCCAATTGTCATTGTGCGGTTTTAATACGTCTCTAATTTTTGTTCAGAGACTGAAAATTAGTAAACCGTACAGCTCTACTGCTGTACTAGAAGCTGTGATTTTCAAAAAGACACCATCATTTACACAAAAGATGGAAAATACCTTATTGAAGTTTCTGCTAAATTTCATAGCTGATTTTTGCAGGTATGCTTAGCAACTTGCGTTCTCCTATGCCATATGTTCGATATGCAGTTTCTCATTGCTATTGCTTAAAAAAAAGCCTTTTTTATACCGACATGAAGTTAAATCTCATTTATTATCATCATCCTGATTCTTCAGCACATGTTAGTGAATCTTACCTAAGCTGTCACAATTTTTATTCTTAGATGTTGCTATTGTTGATTGTTATCGGATTACTTTGCTTAACTAGAATTAACTGACTCCTGCCAACTACTAAGGATACTGGAATTTAGCTTTATAAGTCTATCATGAGAACAATGATTAAGCTTACTCTTTATGATAATGAATTATCACATGTAAGTATATTGAACAGATGTTGATCTACATGAAAAATTGCAAAAATTACATATTTTTATGGGATTTGTATTGGAACTTTGATATTCTTAAAACATGTAGTATATATTTGCATTTGTTTATTTTTTTAATATTCCTTTTTAAAAGATGACCTCCAAAAATGTATCAAAGGCAGTTTTTCTCAAATGAATGGTTTACAGTAATATTTTGAATTTATAGTTGGTTGCCTGTTCTGTGACACTTTAACACACTGTAAGATATTACCTATGTTTGCATGAATAAAAATTAATTTGCTCACTTTTAAACACGGATAAAAGTAGGATGGACTTCCAATATTAAATTCTGCTGAAAATGTATTCTGTTCTCATTGGAAGACTTGGAATTCTTACCTTTTTCAGCTATCTCATAATTATAATATTCAGAGCTAGATGCTTATCCTCAAGAGCCAACAAGAGTAGCTCACATCTCCAGCTGTTTTTGAAACAATGTTTTGTTGTATTTAGTCTTAAAACAAGGGTAGTATCTTCCGTCTCTCAAATAACATTGCAAAACTTAATAAGACAGTACTTGGAAAATGGTAATCCTGAGAGGAAAGGTGATACACAGTAGACCTCAGTCATTTCACAAGGTATAATTCAGTTTTTCAGAGATATTTCTGTAGTTCTTTACTCCTGTGGTAAAATCTGGATGTAAATAAAAATTGATGAATTTTCAAACTATTTGAGTGAACCTAGGTTTTGGTTTTGAAATCTGAAATTTGGGCTGCTACATAAATGATAAATGCATTTTATTTTGTTGTGTTGTTTTCCCTAGGTTGGAGATATTGTAATGGTAAAAGAAGATGAAACATTCCCATGTGACTTAATATTTCTATCAAGTAGCAGAGGAGATGGAACATGTTTTGTTACAACAGCTAGTTTGGATGGTGAATCCAGTCATAAAGTAATTAAATGTTCTACGTTTTCTTTTTAAGGCAAAATTTGCATTTAATTTTTTACAGATTGCAATGTGACTTCATGCTTATACGTGTGAGCTGATACGCTAATTTGTGTAACTTACGTTTCTAACAGTTGACTTAATTTCTCTTAAAATATCATTATTTTCTGGAAAATTTTAAAACTTATTTATTTGTGATGTTGTCTGTGTCCAGTAGAGGTGTGCAGATTACTAAGATAATGCACAAACTTTTTTCTACTTAAATGCTTTCAGAGTGACCTGATTTGTGAGTACACTGCAAGGTACTTGCATATAATGTAAGAAAATGCCAAGTTAGGAGCATTTAAAGATGCATCTGATTTGACCTATGAGCTGTTATGTAAAAGTTACTAGATATGTTTCATGCTGAACTGAAGTATATGTGCAGATTAATGTCTTGTAGATCTGTCCTTTTTTTGTTTTATTTACACCTTTTCATTCATTCCAGACTTACTATGCTGTTCAAGATACAAAGGCATTTCACAATGAACAAGAAATCGATGCACTACATGCTACTATTGAATGTGAACAACCTCAGCCTGACCTTTATAAGTAAGAAAATAATTATTACCTGTTTCATTTAAGGTACCTTAACAATAAATTACAAGAATATCATAAAGAGGAGATACTGGCTGCATCTGGGTGGTTAGAGTGCGCCCCAGAGTGAGGCTGAAGCCAGGTTAGTCTTCCATCCATGCTCCTTTCCTGAGGTAGCTCACTGGTCTGCTCTGGGGCAGTGGTCTCCAAAGGGGGGTGCACAAGATGATCCAAAAATTTTAGAACTTCTTATTTTTTAGATTAATAAAATAAATAGAAATAGAAAGAAATTAAGCTTTAATAATATTTAATGTATTTCTTGACACCAGCACCCTTACTCAGTCTGTATGTTAAGAGTGCCCCACGTCACATACAGTTTGCAAGGAGTCTCCGGGGGAATAGAGGGTGTTTTACCACACAGAGAGGTTGCCAGTGGCACCCTCGCTGGTTCCTTTGCTTTCAGTTTATTGTCAAGTATTGCAGTTTATGTGTACCCGGTTAAGTGGGTTTATGGATTATACTATCTCATTTTAAAGTAACCCTCACAAAATGGTCAAGTGGCTTAAGATTCCTGCAAAGAAACTGCAGATAAAAGATAATACTAACAATGCAAGCACAAGCAAACAACAAGAAAATGGCAAACATTTCCACTCCTGGTACAAGCTCTTCATTCATCTGCCACATGATAAGGTAAAACCAATGCCGATCTAATCAGATCTGACAAGAAGTTGGCCAGAAAAATTTGAAATATGGATTTATATCTGCTATTGTTAATGATGAACCTCAGCCCACGTGCACTGAGAGATTAGCCAATGACAGTATGAAGCCATCATAATTATCAAGACATTTAAAAACTAAGCATCCAGAACATGAAGAAAAATCTCTACACTTTTTAGCAATGTTTAAAGTCATGTGATACTCAATATTTTACAAAAGTACTGTACAAAATTTCACTAAACTTAATGATAGATCTTTAGAAGCATCTTTTGAGGTTTCTTTCTTAATAGTGAAAGACAAAAAGCCACATACCATTGAGGAAACACTTGTTCTTCCTGCTGCAGTAAAAATAGCTGAAATAATACACAGAAAACAATGTGGTGCCAAACTAAAATGCATTCTTTTGTCAGCAAATACTGTGGGAAGATGCAGATAAAACATTGCTTATTTCTGAGATGTGGAGGTATCTCTTTTCCCTGATTTCAGTGACCAAGGAACCAGTCTAGAAATCTGCAAGAGAACAGATTTAGAAAACTGATTCCATGAACGGCTTGATCCTTTTTTAATACCTGGCTTACCAAGGGAATGGTTGGAAGTTGAAGTTCACGCTATTATAGATGGTGGAATTTGTTGGGACGACTGTTGATACGTGAATAATGAGAATGCTTATTGGTAGACAGCTTCTTTCTCTGCTGATTTTTACTTGACACTTTACCTCTCAACAAATAACAGTAGCAAATCTTTCTTCCCAAAGGCACGTGGTCATTTTACATCATCATGCATCATAACAAACTATACGGTGTCTTTAGATGTGGCTCTGCTGTGTTGTATATTCTCTCAGCAGTCATGATCACCACTTCTCCGAGTCTGAGAGGTTCCCTTTCAGGGTGACAGACCCACCAGCTCCCCACAGTTTCCTCTGCCATCCAGAACGCTAATGTTGGCTTAATCCCTTTGGATTTGAGGTTATCCACTTGGACAGTAGTATTGCAAATACAGTGTACTGGGTCTGGCTGGAGTGGAATCAGTTTTCTTTGTAGCAGCCTGTGGGATGTAGTGTTTTTGATTTGTGACTAAAACAGTGTTGTTAACACACCAGTGTTTTAGCTATTGCTGAAAAGTGCTTGCAGTGTCAAGGCTTTCTCTGTTTCTCACTCTGCCCCTCCAGCAAGTAGGCTGGGGCTGGGCGAGGGGCTGGAGGCAGCCGGGACAGCTGAGCCCGGTTGACCAGGGAGATATTCTGTGCCATATAATGTCATGCTCAGCAATAAAACTGGGGGGAATAGTCTTTCCAAAGTAGCTGTTGCTTGGAGACTGGCTGGGCATCAGACCACTTATGGGAGGTGGTAAGCGGTCGCCTTTGTGTCACTTGTTTTTTTCCTTCACTTGTTAAACTGTCGTCGTCTTGCTTTTGCTCTGCCGAATCTGTCCTTGTCCTGCTGAGCGAGAGGCTAGTGGGTGCTGAGCTGCTATCCAGGGTCAACCCACCTCATGCAAATAAAATGTACTTAGGGATAATTGGAGGGGAAATTGCTTATTGGCTTTATGCTTTTGTTTTTAACTCTGTCGCAGGTTTTAGGTTCTGTAAAGGATAGTAATTACACTGGCTTACCTCAGGTAGTTTAGGGAATAAGATTTCTTGTTACTTCTTGCTAATGGGTCTACTTAGAAGGCTTATTCCAAATTTTATAATCTTTATCTTCTTATATGCAAACTTTACATTGGCTTACTGTTCTGTCTATTTTTGTATTTACATGTTTTAAATATATCCATATGTATCTCTATGTTCTTGTTTATGTTCTGGATAATCAGAGCACGTTCAATTGGAAACTGCTCACTGTAATAAATACTTTCTAGAAAATATTTATCAAATAATCTATTGTCACAAATATTTTTAAAAGTGATTTGCTTTGTTTTTAAGTATGTATGTGTGGTATAAATTTCTGTATATAGAAATAATTATGTACTTCTACATTAAGAAAACTGAAATATTGGGACATATACATAAGAATACACAAATTAGCAGTGCTGTTAAACTACTTGTGTATTTCTTGCAGATTTGTTGGTCGAATAAATGTTTACCATGATAGGAACGAGCCTACTGCAAGGTAGGGAAAAATCTAGAGTTTCTACACGTTTAAACATTTTCAGTGTTGAATAAGTATCAATAATGAGAATTACCTTTGGTTCACCGACGTTGTACTGCCTTGTCTTGTTGATAGAATATATTTCTCTTAGATGTTTCCAGACTGTTATTTCGTATATCATAAATAGTTCAACTTTTAATCAGATGGATTTCTCTTATTTTATCTTTTTATGTCTTTATTTAACTTCAGTTTTTATTTGACATGTATTTAGGTTGTAAATGATGTTGATAGGATTTTTTGGCAGTACTTGTACAATGCTGCCCCATTAGTATGGGATCTTGGTAGTGCACTAAACAATATGAATAGTATCACTCGTGTCTTTCTTTCATTTTTCTTCTTAGAAATTGAAGAGTTTGAACATGCCAAATACCACGTTTAGTTTTACTAAAGATGTTTGTACATTTGTCTAAAATGTCCACAATGTTGTGCGTGTTCAGCAAGGCACCATCCAGGGAAATGCATTTGGTATGTGGTGTAGGAGGCGGGGATCTGTTACCCTGGGTCTGGCACCTGGAAGGGTTTGCCTCCTGTGCACGTGGGTTTCATCCCAAACGGAGTGCGGTGCTTTCTGCTCAAGGAGCAGTCTGTAGCCCAGGACATTCCTTGTCCAGCAAATAGAGAAGAAAATTGAAGCAGTACAAAAGAGGCATGAGTCTTCCTGTCTTTTCTGCCTAGGATCTTCTCTCTACCACCGAGGAGGAGACTTGCTGATTTTGTTTAGGTCCTTGCCACAAAGAGGCAAAGCAATGGGAGGGAAAGCTTCTCGCTTGGGTGACATCCCAGACCCCAGTATATGGGGAGTTACTCCCTTCTGGCTAAGTGCCTTCCGAACTTCAGTGTGTCTGTAGAGATGATTTTCTATCACAATCTACTATGAAAGCTGTCTTTTTTTGCTTCTTTCACTTTAAAGATTTCTTTGACTAATAAAGTTGGTTGGAAATGAACTTCTCGTGGGAGCGGAAAGGAAAATAAGCAGAAAATACCTTTTTAATCTCAACAGCAATAGATTGATCTGTGTATAACACATGAGAAGAGAATCTACGGCATTAAGACTTGTATTCCTTGGACAGCACTATTAGAGCAACTGGTATTTTTTACTGTATTGGGGTAGAAAGTCTTATAATCTGGATCGTTCATATAACATCATTCCACTGATTTAAATGGAACTAGTTTCAGATTTTACATCAGAGTTAGGGGTTTTGTTTGTTTAGAGTTTCTTGATTTTGGGGGTTTCATACCATGGGAACACTTTGAATAACATTCAAAATTACTGAACTTACTTCTTGGGGTTTCTGCACTGCTGTATAGATAGTCTGGCAATTCTGCTTGCTGTCTGTCTCTGAAGTACTCCTTGGTTTTGCACTCATATGGTGATTTGTATTACGTATCATACTCCAGCATCCTTACATTAATTCCCCTACTACTCAATAAATTATTTTACCTATATTCATCTTTATGCTTTGAAATATATACAGTAAGTATCAAACAATACCTTGTATGCCATTTATACTTAAACTAAAATGGAAGAATGTATTGACCTTAATAAGTAATTCTAACATGCAGGACACTATAGTTTATATAAGCCTAAAAAAGACTTCAATCAGTATTTTTAGAAATAAACACCTTACAATTAAGATAAGTCTTTATTTAGGTACCTAACTATGTGGGGTTTAGATGCATTGGATTAAGACTTTAATTGTGAAATTATAAGCTCAATTTTAGGCGCATATATATATATTTTTTTTTAATTTTCATTGGAAAACTTTAAATATGCCTAGTAATTTTGTTACACAAAATAAAAATATTTGAGTAAAACTAATTTCCTGGTTTATGTGGCTTCCATTAAGGTCTGTTCTTTCTCTCTAAATGTTTATATTTTGTAATACTTCTCTTTTGCAGGCCATTAGGATCTGAAAATCTGCTTCTTAGAGGAGCCACTTTAAAGAATACAGAAAAAATATTTGGTAAATGTTTCTATTGATTATTTCAATGGACCATGAAGTAATAAGCAAACATCAGACAAGGTTACCACCTTACAGTTACTACTGAGCATATGATTTCTATTGAACCACTTGATTTACAACTTTTTGATAAGGTTTGCTGTTGCTGTAATTGCAGTAAAGTAGCTATTAATGATGTACAATGACTATTGAGATTTTTGGGAATGGGATTTTACAGTTTAGTCTTTGAGGATTAGTGAAGATGACTCAACAAGATGACTCAACTTCTTCATGTAAATATATGGCTTTTGAACAAACACTGTGAATTCATGTTGTTGTCCCAAAGCAGCTAATGAGCATGTTGAAAAATTTTAAATGTTTTCCTCATTTGTCAAAACAGACAGATACCCCAACCAGATATAAACATGACTGATCAAAAAAACCCCAAACAAATCCACTTAAACAGTTCCTGATCAAAATTAGACTTTCTGTTAGCCAGTGTATTCTTTGTGTATGAGCTGCCTTCGTTCCGTGGAAAATTTTGAATATTTTAGCAGAAATAGGAAGCACAAACGAATACATTTTTTGGAAATTCTTCAAGAAAGCCTAGTGGGAGTAGTAGTTCTGTTGTAACATGCCACTCTTTGCTGGTGACAAAAGGGACAAGGATCCAAGTCATCCTCTATCATATACAACTTCCATACTTCCAAGAAAGAAGATCATACGTAGCTATGAACTACTTAGCCTAAAATACCAACATCTTGCAACTTTTTCTCCAAAAAGGATGTAAAAAGTATATATTAATTTAAACTTGCTCTCTTTGCTTTTAATTGTAATCTAGAATAAATGAACTAATATAACTAGTTTGCAGTAAGTATTTCTGTAAACTTCAGAGAATGGTTTTACTATTTCTGTTAACTTGTGTATTGGGCAGAGATGTTCTTAATATGAGTGGTTGTTTCTGGTCTGCCTAACATATGCAGTGTTTGCCATTACCCCAGCACAGTCCATATCCTAAATTATTTTATTTTAGCAATGTGCAGGTGTGCTGGTTTAATAAGTACTTTAAACCCATCTTCTTGTTTGCAGCTTCTTTTAGTTGCTGTATTTAATGTTCTGAAGATTAATCTCTCAATCTGTGTTATCAACAGGAAATTGGTAATATCAAAATATCACTCTCTTTGTGAGTTATTAAATTTTCCAGAAGCAAGCAAAATCGATGGCTGCTTTTTCTTCTTCTTGGATGTATCCTGTAGTTTAGGCCTATCTAGATTTTCTTTTACAATGTATGACTTAGATTCCAAAATTAAAGCCAAAAAAAGACCTTAAAATGCAAGTGGATTTATTCAAAACCTGGCTTTGGTTTGGCTTCGATACATAGCAAGTGTCAGCAGTTGGGAGCGGTGAGTCTGGAATGGGATGTAAATGCTGCTTAAAATTTCTAAGAATCAAGATATTAAAGCCATTTCTAGTTTTTGAGTATCATCCAAATCTTTGTTCTTTTTTTTCAGACTACAAAGAAATGACAGAGTATAATAATCTAATGAATTGTGCTTTTATGCAGTTATTGTACTGTGCAATCTTTAGTAAAACAAGTTGTCTAATTTCAGGTGTTGCTATCTACACTGGCATGGAAACTAAGATGGCATTAAATTACCAGGCAAAATCACAGAAACGATCTGCTGTAGAAAAGTAAAATTTCTGATATTTATTATGGGGGTGGAAAACTGCATGTTTGAATGGTCAATAAAAGGGGGTTTATTTTTTTTTTACCAAAAGTGTGTTTCATTGATTTAAATTAAAAAAGAGATAGAGGGACTTATTATTTGCTTTTTTGTCTATAATTTTTTACTTATCAGCCATATAACATCATATGAATGAGGTTCTCAATACTGAATTATTATTAACTGTTAAATGTTAAAAAAAAAAAAGCCACCTTAATGTAATGTTTACCTTTTTAAGATATGGTCTGTTTTGCTGTTCCAGAAGACTTTTCTTTCACTGATTAGAGTACACCTACTGACAGTTCTCCAAGATTGTGTGCTTAAATATCTTAACATTCCTTTTCATTGCGATTAAGTCTTGAATTCAGTAAAAATAACTTTTTTTTATGCGCTTCACTTTGGATCAACTGCCATGACACAAAGCTTGTCTGTGGCAGGTTTAGATAAAATTAGAAGTTCCACGCAGGCATATATGATGGGAAAGGAGGACACTGCTATCCTCAAGGAATGAGCTGACATTGGTTGCTTACTTTTTAAAAACAGAGAGTTATTTTCTAGTCCTACTCTGCTATCTGAAATCATCAACTCTGAGTAAGGTGTCTGACCTTGTGAAGGAAAAGATGTCATTGAAGGCGAGATGTCCTGACCAGCTGAGAGCCCTTCTCTTACGCAGTGTCTGAGCAGTGACAATGTGTGTCTCTTTCTGTTGTTACTGATCTATAACCCATGGCTTTTACTTCATGCCCATCATTAATGAAAATACAGTTTTAAATGCAAAGTGTTGTTGCTCTTTCTTTTTTCGGATCTGTGTAGAAAGAGTTAAACCATTGCAGCTACATAGCAAAATGTTCTCGATAGATTTATATTTCTATAAAAGTACTTATGGGAGTGTTTTTATATTAGTTCAAAGAAAGGACATAAAAAGGTCTGCAGCTACAAGCCCGGTTATTCTGTTGTGATTCCATCTATGCTATGGTTGTCACTAATATACTAGGCTTGGTAATGTGTCACGCACTTTTGGAAACAATTATAGCAGTTAACATTTTAAATAGAACAGTATTTTCAATATATTTTGATAATTTTTTTTTCATTGGGAAAACACTGTAGAAAAGTTATTTAACATCATAGCATTGTTAGACTTGCAGCAAATGTTAGGCTGAAGCACAAGTATAACATTTTATAATATACTCTGTAGTTTATATGCTAATGGAATTCTTATTTTGCCCTTTTTTTTTTTCCAGATCAATGAATGTATTCCTTATTGTATACCTCTGTATTCTCATCAGTAAAGCACTAATAAATACTGTCCTGAAGTATGTCTGGCAGAGTGAACCATTTCGTGATGAGCCATGGTATAATCAGAAAACAGAGCCAGAAAGGAAAAGAAATTTGGTATGGAAATAAGTTAAAATACCAAGAAAGTTTCACTAAACCTCTGATTTATAAGAATCCTACTGAAAAGTATATACAGCCTGCTTACTTACCTATCATGAGTAGTTGCTTTTTTTGCTAACAGCAGTGAGAGTGTATTTGTAGAAAGCTTGTATATTAGATTTTTGCACTGAAGTTGTATGTGTGAATTTAGCTGATGAGAAAATGTCTGGTTTAGTATAAAAAGCCGCATGAAAGTGTTTTGGAGTTTCCTGTCATTTATGTGAATAACTAAAGAACCAACCTCTTGCAGAGAAGTAGAGTCCAACAAATCTCCACCACTGAAAAAATCGGACCAGGTCGTGTGCACACATTCTACTTGTATTGAGAGAAGGAAGAGAAACCCTTTATTTATTAATGAAATGCAGCCTGAAAGTTATGTAATTCGGTATTCTTTGAACGAGTTACCGTAGTTTTATGGTATTTTTCTGGTAATTTGTGAATATACATTTAATTGTTTTCCTTGTTCAGGAATGAGTGTTCACCACTCTCATTAGTTGCTCTAGAACTTTACAACAATGATGTGTAACTGTACTCTACACCTATACGCCTGTAAAGAAAAATGCAAATTTAAAACAAAAAAGTTCTTTTCTTCATGCCAAATTAGTTGTGATGTTATCAATCATGAAGGTATACATCCTATGCTGAACTATGAGCTGTGAAAGGTGTTGCTTACTGTTTGAGAGTTATTAGAAAAAATAATTTGCAAATATATATAGTCATCTTTCAGTTTTTATGGTACAAGAAAAATCAATATTTTCATCTTGTTTCTTTGGCAGTTTCTTCGAGCTTTTACAGACTTCCTTGCATTCATGGTTCTTTTCAACTATATTATTCCTGTATCCATGTATGTCACTGTGGAAATGCAGAAATTTCTTGGTTCTTATTTCCTTACATGGGATGAGGAAATGTTTGATGAGGACACAGGTGAAGGACCACTGGTGAATACTTCTGACCTCAATGAAGAGTTGGGACAGGTAAATTTCTTCAAATGATAAAGTTTTTCAATTGTTTCTACCATAATTTTTTATTTTAAAATTGTCACTTCAAAAAAAATTTTTGCAGCTTAGTGTGCGTTTTCTTTAGTGCTGATTAATTTTAAAAATAAAATTTGAGATCATCTGATTTTCAGAATCAAAAATCCTGGTTTCTCAGCAAGTCAGTGGAAATCAACTAGTATTACTGTATTTGTAAAGGATAAACACTTTAAGAAGGTAATGATTTCTCTCGGTTGACTATAAAGGGAGATTATATAAGCATGTAACTGCCTTAGAGTAAAAGATGTAAAAAAAAAAAAAAAAACCCTTTTTGTCTGGCTAGACTGATACCAAATCTCCAGACAGAAATTTCATCCAGTAAAATGATTGACTGTCACTCTCATTTTCCAAAAGAAATTCTGTGTTTAGTATTCTGTGTTAAGAAAATCATCACCTTGACACAGATACATGAGATCATTTTTTGAGAAAATGTTTAGGAACTCTATAATCAAAAATATTTTCATAGATTTTCAAATAAATAAATAAGATGGTGTATTTAGTTATTTTTCTACAGCCAAACTAGTAATTAAGCTTTTGGACACATTGATTTGGATGAAAGGTGGTACCAAGTATTTTACTGTTGTGAGAGACAGTCGACACTGTCTCCCAGAAGATCCTCGTAGAGAACCTGATGAACTCAGGGCTGGATGAGCCGACAGTGATGGATTGACACCTGGCTGAAGGGCCAGGAAAGGAGGGTGGGGGTCAGCAGCAGAAAGTCTCGTGGGAGGCCAGTAACTGGCGGTGTACCCCTGGGGTCAACACCGGGTCCAGTCCTGATCATTAATGATCTGGATGGTGGGGCACGGTGTACCCTGGGCTCCCTGGTACGGGAGCCATGGGCATACTGGAGAGAGTCCAGTGAAGGGCCACAAAGATGGCGAAGGGACTGGAGCGTGTCTCATGTGAGGACAGGCTGAGAGAGCTGGGACTGTCCAGCCTGGAAAAGGGAAGGTTTAGGGAGGATCTTATCAATGTATATAAATACCTGAAGGGAGGGTGCAAAGAGGATGGTGCCAGGCTTTTTTTGGTGGTCCCCAGTGACAGGGCACAACCTGAAACATGGGAGGGTCTGCCTGAACGTCAAGAGAACCCTATTTTACTGTCACGGTGACCGAGCTGCCCAGGCAGACTGTGGAGTCTCCATCCTTAGGGATAACCAAAACCTGTCTGGACAACCTGCTCTTGGTGGCCCTGCTTGAGCAGGGTGGGTGGACCAGATGACTTCCAGAGGTGCCCACCAACCTCAACCACTCTCTAATTCTGTTATAAAAAATAACTTGCTACTACTAAGTTTAACTGTCAACCCTAGAATGAGACCCTCATCAGTACTTGGCATTATTAGTACCAATCCAATGAACTAAATTTTGCTTCTACACTTCTGAAAGATATTATACATCGTATTTCTAATGAAGACTTTGATTGTGAATCCTTGTTTATGGTTGCAGTAAATACTGTCACAGTGATACACATGCTTTATTCCTTTTTTCATGTCTTGGGTGTTAATCCCAAAGCAGCACACTGAATGAATAAAAGACCTTTGCTTGATAGAATTTTGTATCTTATATAAATGTATTATGAAACTGAATATAGGAGTTGAGATGAAAGAAATCCATATAAATCCTGTCCACTTTGGAAAAAGTTGAATACGGGTCTTGTGTCCACAGATAACAAACCACTGGAACATTTGGAAACTTGCCTTTTCAGATCAATGAAAATAAGAGAAGTCAATCTAGGAGGAAAGTTCACATATTGAATAACTTCTCTTATGACTGAGAATAAAAAATTGTCCTTTTTTTTGTTTGATGCACTTGATAAATGTTGAAGTTTGTTAAACAATCTGATAAATACTAAATAGTTGCCTTCCAGTGTTTAATTCCTGACCTTATATAATGCTCTCACTTTATCAAATATATACATGCAATCTATATACAATACCTATATCCAATATCCAAAATTGAGCTTATGCTGATCTAGCCGTTCAGGTTTTGGGTTTGATGTTGTTATCCTTAAATGCTGGGGCTCATTGTAAAAGATAAAATTAATGAAAAATTCAATACTGAGACAAAAGGAATGTTTCCAGGGCAATAACAGTGCCCACGTGTACAACTGTATGTGACCATTAGTCCAGAGTCCTCATTTAAACTAACATAATTGTAGTGGGGGATTCTGATGCTACCCTAAGGACTGTTCTGACAGTAACTGATCCAAATCCAGACACGTACATTAAATAATGATCCCTGGGAAATGGAATTTGTACGCATTTTGTTTCCCTAAATACCTGTCTTGCAGCAAGAAAGACATTAAAAACCAAAAAGGAGCTTGAGAGAAGAGTGAAAGTAGGTTAAACACATTATTTATATGTGTTATGAGGCAGAAGATAGCTTTGCTGTTTCTCTTGTATGATAAAATCTTTCAGGGCCCACATTCCCGTGGAAGATGCCTCCTAAAAGAAATTGTTGTCTTCCTTTTCTGAAAGAGCCTGCATAGGGATCGTTAAAGGAAGGTGTAACCCAGTAATAATCTCAGTTTTGTTAAGAGACCTTGGAAAATCTCTGTTCATAAAAAAAATGCTGTTTCTAATTTGTGCTCATTTGCAGATTGAGTATGTCTTCACAGATAAAACAGGAACGTTAACTGAGAACAACATGGAATTCGTAGAATGTTGCATTGAAGGGCACGTTTATGTACCACATGTCATCTGCAATGGCCAAATTCTCCATGATTGTACAGGCATTGATATGATCGATTCTTCTCCAGGAGGAAGTGGAAAGGTATGATGACTCTTTCTACGTTCTTTTTTTTTTTTTTTTTTTTTT
>NW_009612200.1:52685-55883 GCF_000690535.1 Cariama cristata
CATGAAAATTGAACTGTGCTGATGAAGGGAATACTAGAAGTATAACATCCTTGAATTTCACTAATCAAAGTAGGTAACTGCAGGAAATTTTAACTGCCTAGACATTTTCCTTTCCTAGTTTAGAGTAAGATTTAAAGGCTTAATAAGAAGTTTCGCAACTTACTGCAGCTGTAGAACTGCATTAAGTAAAACTCAAAAATATAGAACTTTTGTGGTTAATAGCCAACAAAACGTAATAGCTGGTTTCCGTTTAACATTAGCTACAATAAGGAGGTGAAGGCAGGAAACTCCGTAAGGGGGAAAGTGAGTGCTCAAAGCAAACACTTACTTAGTCATCGCTGACTGAAGATGTGGCCAGGGAATGGTTTATGATCAAATTAAGTTACTTTTAAATGTGACTTAATATAGCCACATCTGGAATGTGCTACACACAGCATGTATGCGCTGTGGCTTTTTTGCTGCCTAACCCCAAGTTAGTTGAAAGTTAAGGAGACTTCACATGTCAACTGAGTAGCAGGGTGTAAACAGGCAGGATAATCATAGCCAAAGTACAATATTTGTAAATATAGCAATACAATCGCAAATCATATTTTGGCCATACCCTTCACTGTGGCAAAACAAGACTTCTTAAAATACGTTGGTGTAATTCAGCAGTCTTATGGCTCTCACCCGTGGCCCTGAGCATGTGGTCCCAAGGTAGGCTGGTTTTGTATTGGAATTGCAATGACCCAGACAGTTCATATTGAACAGCACAGATGAGTAAGATTCAGACACAAAGATACAGGTAGAACATCACCAGGTATCCATGAAATAAAAATCCCTTTCTGGTGTCAGAAGCTGTCGTTACCAAACCATCTGAAACTTTATGGAAGTTGTTGGCTCCAGCTGCCAAAGTGTCGACACACCTTTTATTTTATAGAGCTCTGAGAGGGGTTCAAGCTGCATGAGAAACTGAAATCTGTAAAGCCTGTTAACGCTTACCCTCCAGGTGCTGTGTCCTTCTGTCTGGACTCAGGACTCCTAAAGTTGTACCTTGACTAGTATTTAATACAGGTTGTTAAAGGTTAAGCAAAAGTGAAGAAAAAACCCTTTAGCCACATGAGGCACTCAGAGGAGGCAAAAGATGCACACTCTTTTTTGGGCATCGGCAGTAGCACTAGCAGCTGTGCAGCAGTTGTGTGGTTACCACTGGGAAAGACTTGGCTGCCCCTAAAGGGCAGGTGACCTGTGATGCTGCCTTGGTCTCGTAATAACTCGTAGTAATCTGTGACATTGCCAACCTGCTGAAAGAAGAGTTTTCAAAGGAACGCTTGAAAGCGATCACACATAATGACAACGCTTCCTTTTGTATTTTAGGAGAGAGAGGAACTATTTTTCCGAGCTCTTTGCCTTTGTCACACTGTTCAGGTAAAAGATGATGACAGTGTAGATGGATTGAAGAAAAACCAGCTCTCAAGAAGATCTTGCATATATATTTCATCATCACCTGATGAAGTTGCTTTAGTTGAGGGAATACAGAGGTATGTGTGTAATTAGGTATTATAGTTTTTTAATCCAGAGATCTAATCACCGAAGTTCAAAATTGTTTTCAGCACAAAAATTGTAATAACAAACACCAAATCATCTAGAGCTGATGATTTTCTTTGCATACAGTCATCATTATTCATATTCCTAAATGAAATAAAAATAGGTGTTTTTTTTCTTCTTTCAGAAGATAAACTTGGTCTTAAATCCTTATGACGTGCTTAAACTGGATAATTATATATTTCTTGTATTCATTCTCTTGATGTGTGTTTCATTTTACAGACTTGGTTACACCTATCTAAGGCTGAAGGACAATTTTATGGAGATCTTAAACCGGGAAAATAACATAGAGAAGTGAGTGGTTAAAAATATAACAAAATAGACTGATGAGTTTTTTACTGATGTACTTAATAAATCATTCTTTTCCTATACACTAATTTTTAAATCAGAAAAGTCAGAAATGGTACATTTTAGTAGAAAAATAAGTGATCTACTAATATTTATAATTTTAATAGACCCTGTAGTTGTATATTTTCACTCTGTTAGTTTGACAGTATATGCAGTACAAAATATTAATATAACAACAAAGATGTGGTGTGGGGTTCATGACCTAATCTAATAGTTCCTAATAGTTTTAGGAACTATGGGTATTTTTCCTTTTTTATATGGTAAATAATATTTTCTTAATGTACCCCATTTGTTGTTCGCCAGTAATCTGTATAATTTACAGGAGAGTAATATCCATAGAATAAAGTTTTATAGCTGGTTCAAAGGAAATTTAAAACATATACTGTTTTTCTGTTGTTTTCCTTTGACATTCCTTGATGTAGAATAAATCTTGTAGACCATAATATGAGTAAAGTTTTCAGTGACATTTAAGTAGTACAGCTGTTTAATGGGTTGTACATACTTTTGAAAATGTTACCTTACACTTCTGTAGATGTCTGCTGGTTAAGACTATTGTATATCTGCGTCTTCCTGCATGTGTACTCTACTACCTACACAGGGACTCCTGGACACAAATATAGGAACCCTGCTGTTATTTTTCCCCCTTTCAGGGGAATGTGGAGGATTTTTTTTGAAGGTTACTTTAGACTTTTGTGGCTCAACTCATAAGAACTGGAATCAGTATAATTTGGTGATTTATGAAAGTACTGTAATTATGAGGAATTGTCTCCAAAATATGTCACAATTTGTACACGTAGGCGTGATCCAGCTCCTCGTTAGAATCTGTTGTAGCTTTTAATGAAGTAAACAGTGTGACCTTGCACAGGTTTGAATCCCAGGCTGTTGTAAGGACTTAGAACTGAATTATCTAATTAGACAAGCAGATCTATTCTGTAAGCAAAATATTAACACAGATGATTCCTGAAGAGATTGGGATTAATGACTAGGATGCTTATGTTTGTGCTCGAAAAAGGGGGGGCCTCTTAGATGAAAGGAAATAGGTAAGAGAGTAAATGATAAAAGTATATAAACTGATGAATTATACAGAAACAGTACAGCAGGAGCCTTGTGTTCATTTTTCTTCCTAGAAAGGAGAGGAACATGGGATAAAATCAAATTATAGAAACAATGGCAAATATAAAACCAGTGAAAATAAATGTTTTTTCACTTGAGTAACTTATCAGTCAACACTTGAGCATGATTCATGAAATTAGGTGAGCACGTTTG
>NW_009612201.1:0-13863 GCF_000690535.1 Cariama cristata
GGAGGGGAGGCGGGGGGCGATTCCTGTGGGGAGACCTGGGAGCTGAGGGAGGGAGGCTGAAGAGTTTAAAGGGGAGCTCTACACACACTCTGCTACCAGGTGCTCTCGGTAAACTTGGTTGGCTTCTTCGATTTCTCAGCAGCGGTTGCTCGGGTTCAACAGGTAGGGGTTAAGATAATCTCCAGACAGATTCTTTCAGAGCAACAGAACCGATCACCTCTCTCTTTCCAGAAGTCAATGGTTCTCTTCCCCATCTAGGCTGTATGCACTGCCGAAAGGTGTGTGCTTTGAAAATGAGATAACTGTATGAGGTAGTTGCATAAAATCCCTGCGGAAGCAAGTGCTCCAGTTCTTAACCATGGATCAACTGGATGAGGTCACCGCTGTGTACCTTGGGTGCGCTGAGCTTGGCGTGACTAACCTGATGCTACCGCCACACTCCTGGTTTTGGTAGGACTCGACAAAACACTAGCAAATACACGCTGAAAGCGCACTTAGGTTTCTCTTTGTTAATCTTTGAAAACAACCTGAGACTGAAGACCTATTCTGCTGTAACTGCAGGATTAGCTTGGAGATCACAACTAGCAACAACTGATTTGCTGGCAGGAGCAGGCACTCAGCTTTTCTGGAAGTATTTGCTGCGTGAGCAGCTGGTGCCCCAATCAACAGGCGAAATCATTTAGTAGTCTAATTACACTTAGTCCTTAAAAAAACAAACAAAACCCACAAAAACCCATTAAGTTTTTTTCATATTAAGCTGTAGATGTATCTGAGGGGTTAACACCTTTTACACGTTTATGCTGTTTGCCTGATGTAATGACCCGCTATTACATGACTGCTTTGTAGCGATCACTATAAATTTATTGATGATGCTTTCTGGGATGCACTGAATTTTTACTGTAAGTTTTAAGAGTTTATTAATAAAAAGTAATAATAGGCATAACTTCCTTCTAAAGGAAAGTCATAATTTGTATTAACTCACCTGGAGGGGAACCACTTATTTATATCGCATTGAAAGGGAGGAGAGTAATGTATTGTTTACTGGAGGGAGGCATTGAAATTGTATGAATAGGTGTCACTGTTGGTGTGTGAAACCTCTTTAGGTAAAGGAGAATTTGAAATATCTTTGTGATAATTCGAGAACTTAACATGATGTGCAGAGCTTGACATGCAGAGCTTAACGTGCAGAGTGACAGCATTTTATTGGCTGAACTTTGTGATTAGTGGAGAAAGTATGAATTCTGTTCCTGATTCTGTCATGGATTCCTGTAAGCGTGTAGGCATTGACGTCTTCATTTATTCTGAGTTCATAAGGACAGTGGTCCTGATGAAGTGGTAGAGTGGTAGCCAGGATACTTGAGTTTTCTTGACCCTTCTAGGAGAGAGGTATGAAGCCTGGCTGATGTAGCCACAGAACAGTGGGGGTGGTTTGGGTGTTTTGTTGTTTGTGGCTTTTTTGGTGGGGTTTGTGTTTGGGTTTTTGTTTGTTTATCGTAGATGCAGTTATACTGGCAAAACTGCACTCTTTTGGCAATAGTTTGTTGTCAGTGGAGGGTGTGATGGTTTCTGTTGCAGCAATACAAACTGCAGCATTGCCATTTGCATGTGCATTAGGGGTGCCTTAAAGGGGTTCTAGCGTTTGAATTTCCTCAGTTCCATGGTGTAAATCAGCGCTGTGGCTAGCCAAATACTTTATGTGTAAGTACAGCCAAAGTTCTTATTTCTCTTTCATGCTCTCTATCAGATCTGATGCCTTCATTTATCCGTCACGGTCCAACTATTCCAAGACGAACTGATATCTGTCCTCCTGACTCAACTTCTTCTGCATATGCTTCTGGCGGAGATGGAATTGTTTCCAGAAACCAGAGTTTCCTTCGAACTCCAGTGCAGAGGCCACCTCATGAAATAATGAGACGTGAAAGCAACAGACTGTCTGCACCTTCCTATCTTGCAAGGAGTTTAGCTGATGTCCCTAGAGAATATGGCTCTTCCTCCCAGTCCTTTTTAACAGAAGCTAATTCTGTTTTGGAAAATGGAGATGCTGGTGCCCGTTGTTATTATTACGATCATTTTTATGATGCCCAGAGGAGACGTCAGTTAAATGATCGCGTACATGAGGACTACAGGTATTATGAACACAACAGCGATCTTTTCCAGAGGATGTCACAGAATCATGGGAGGCACACGTCAGGTAAGTATTAATTGTTGCTTTTTAAAAAATACGGTTTTGATAAGACTTTAGAGGTATATCAGGATGATTGGGTTCGTGCTTTTAGGAGCTGTGCTATGTAGGAGAAAGCTGCTTTTCAATAACTTTCCTGTGATCTGAGTACACTGTCTGTTCACGTTTCTTGGAGTTAAGAATTTGATGGCATATTTGCAGAAAGGAAAAATATACTTAAACCAGGATTTATTTATTAAGTAAATGGGGTAAGGTCAAGCAAATTTGGTTTTTTTAATGCCAAGCATATATGCAACTTCTCTACACAAAGTTGAATCAGTTGCTAGCTGGCAAGGAGTTTTATTCATTAGGGGACATCTTCTATTTTCATGATTTAGAGAATAACCAACAGCTCTAAATTATAACATGGCTGTTTTGTTTTATTATTATAACACAATGATAGTTAAAATACTATAATTATTTAATTTTATAGTGTTAATTTGACCTCAATAATTAAAATAATTTCTTATAAATAGTCAAAGGGAGGAATGACTGCTTTGTGTAATTAGCAGATTGGCATATACTGTGTGCTGAAACTGTCTTCCTAGTCCTTGACTCTTGTTTTTTCTTTTAGCTTGAAATGTGGTTTGTAAATAAGGCTGTCTACCCCCTCAATTTCACTGGACTTTGTCTTTGTCTTCTAAAGGAAGAACAGCATAAGAAAGAAGAATCCATTAAATACTACTTTTGGGAAATATTTGATTCTATCTGTGATGACACTGAAGAATAATTCTTCGGTGCAGTGTGCTATTGTGAATCTACTGGTGGAATAAAAAGTCTGGGATTACAAAGAATAGGCCATAGAAAAGTGACCTCAAAAGTAGTACATTTGGCTGTATTTGAGCACTGTATATACTAGGAAAACTATGTTCAAGGAGGAGTTTGAAACAATCATTTAAAACCCGTAAATAGCGTACCTTCCATATGAAATATGTTGTCAGTTTGTCATTACTTGTAATCTGTACACAAAATAGTAAATAGTTTCTAGTAAAATAAATCTCCTGTCTAGAAAAATAAATTTGCTAGGAATAATGTCAACATTTAAGGCTGCTGACCTTGTGTATGGAATTATAACCTGACAATGCTTTGTGGTTTGTTTTTTTTACTACAGAAACATTTCAATGAAAAGTGACAGAAGAGCAATGCTAGTGTTACTGCTGTCAGCCAGTAAATTCTGAAATACTAAGGTTTAAGACTTGATACTTTAATCCTCATTTATTTTGCTAAACGCTAATACATCTGATCTACCTAGATTTTGCATGAAAGCCCTCCATCTCTATGAGCTGTTGTTCAGCCGGCAGTCATTAAACGTTGACCAAGTCCAAATAACGAGCACCTCTTAGCCCTTGCTGGGATATTGTAGGGAGGAGAGGAGGATTTCATAAACCGATCCGTCAATTCCACATTCAAAATAACTACAGTAACTGTGTATGCTGGGGAAGACTTAAAAAAATGGTACTGCTGCTGTGTAGAAATGCAACAATGTTAAATGGAAATGGAGCTCTAGCTATTGGTTTGAAAGTGGAGTTTAATCTAGCAAATTTTTAAAACTGGCTAAAAGCAGAGGTTTGTAGCTGTATTTTTCTCAACTGCAGCAACATGGATTTCTTTTTAGAAAGACTTCCCCCCCCGCCCCACATTTGTCTACATGCCCCCTTAGCCACTGGAAATCATAAAGGAGCTGCTGGTGTTTGTTTGGTCTTTGTCATTCACTCATATTTTTACATTTAATAGTCAACAAATTCTACACGTATTTTGTAATGGGTGAGCAATCTCATGCATTTGCAGGGAGAGACAAAAAAGGTGAGCCTTTTGTCTACCAGAGTGTTTCCCTTTTCCTCTATTTTTTTTTTCTTCCATGTCAGCATGAAACATGAACTCTTAAATTCCTCTTTCAGTGTCACTGCAGTAAGAATGTTGACCTATGTCCTTAACTTTTGTACACCGTTTCAAGAATTGCTGTTACTTCTTCGTAGTTAAAGAATTATGTGCCCAAAAATAAGAAAACTTTACATTTTCTTACTTTTTTCATCTCACCATTAAGCTTCTTTTTATTTGAACCATCCATTGTCTTCAAACCTTCAGCATTTTCCTTGAGCTACACTAATCTTTCTGTAACTTCTCGTTCCTTTTTTCCTGCATTTCCAGAATACTGAGGCAGACCTTTTACTTTCATTGTCTTTGTCTAAATTACTTTTTCCTTACACATCTCCATTGTTTCTAAATGTTTCACATAATTAGAATTCCTCATCAAGATAACTGATGACAAAGTTGCCCAATACCTACAGTTTCACAGTGTAAGTCTGTTTATTAGCTAGAGTGTGTAAGTGCTGCCTTCTACCCTTCCCCTCCTCTCCCACCCTCCCCCAGAAGGTCCCTTCAGTCAGTTCTGTTATGGTTTGGGTTGATCGCTACAGAAGTGTTGCCTGATGGACACAAGGTATGCTTGCTGGTGGTGAGTGGTATTTTATTTAGTGTTGGTTACGACTGAGATGAGTTTTGAGAAGCAGTGCTCTGGAAGTGAAGAGATGCGTGTGGATTTCAGCTTTCATTCAAAATAAAGGTTCTCCTCTTTATAATTTGGAGATAAGTTGAAAACATGTTCTTACTGAGATTTTTGTACTCAAAGTATTCAGCAAAGTATTTAAGAAAGTCCCATGATTTTTCAGCAATTGATGTTGACAGCATTGATGTGTCCTTTGTCCTTTCATAGGCGTTTCTCCTCGAAGTCATGTTTTCTCTCTTGGTATGATTCAGTTTTATCATGTCCTCTTTTTCTTGTTTTCATTAGATTTGTTTTTAATTAGCAATGTAGTGCTGCTGGTTTTCCTGAAAAATGTCTTCAGTTGAGATGTTTCCTATTTTTTTTTTATATGTTTAGCTACCTCTGTGGCATTTCTTGAAATCTTTTTTTTTTTTTTTTTTTTTTCTAGTGTCCATTTCAAACTTAATTCTAAAGAGACTTTACCTGTCTTTCCTCGACATCTCTTTCCTCTCTTCTAGGTAAAGGTTTGGGGAGGTCTGTGGTTGAAGTTATATCTACAGTATAGATTGGAACTAACTTGTAACCAAGACCTCAGAGTTATTTGTACCTGTTTGAGCGGTAAGCTAAAAAATTCTTCTGTGTATATGAAAATTGCTGAGATTAAAATCACAGTGTAAAGGGACTTTCTGATGGTGGATTGTAAGCAGTTGACTGTGATGTCAGAGGAGAAAACCGATTAATCCTGTGAACAGAGAACCCCGTGCGCTTTAGTGAAAGTAGGTTCATCTCGTGTTAAATTGTACCCCTTAAAATTGCAAACTGGTATTCATGTTTAATATTAGAGCACAATAAAGAAATGCGAAGTATTAAATGAAACCTGTTTAGAGCTAAAGTAGCAGGGCTTTTCTTTTTAGGTGTGTACACTTCACTCATTTTTAAACAAATGGCAATTCCTGCCCTTCGTTTTATTCTTTTGTGCTGATTTTGCAGTAGTTTCTTTGTAGCTTACTTTTGGAAGCTTTCAGAGTGCTTCCTGTCATTTCCTATTTGTGAATTTATGCTTCCTTGGAGCGCCCCGTTCCCTCTGACAAACGAGGTACTTGTGCTCCAGAAGTGCCTTCAGATGCTTTGGAATGGGTTAGGAAGGCCTAGAACCTGCAGATCTATCTAAGCAGGATAGTTTTTGGAAGTTCTTTTTGTTATTTTGTTATTACTTACTCCCTTAAAATGAAACAGTCCATTCTTCTTCTCTTCCTGTTCTTCAGCCTGGTTTGATGAGGGGAAGGGAGAGGATTTTGGCATCCTGGAAAAAGGCTCTCAAGATAATTGACCTAATTAAAGACAAATATGAAGGCCTTGGTTTTTGCTAGATTTGTTCTTCAAGACTTTGAAATTTGGTTGAAGCTAGTTGTGGGGAGTTTGTAGGCTCTGAAACTACTCTGCCTAGATCAGCGCTGTACCTAATAAACAAAGTCAAACTTTCTCTTCAGTGATTTTGCTCTTTTCCCTTTACGCAGGTCTGCTCTGGTGATAGGATTTGTCTCCTGTGCTTTCTAGCAGGCAGACTGAAACATTGCCCTTTGCTGACCTGGAAACCTTTCCTCTTAAGAACTTGGACTTCTTTCCAGGCAGAGTGCCTTTACAATAAAAGCCCTTCATTGGGCTGTGAAAGCATTAATTCATATCACTTACCATTTTCTTTGTTCCATGCTAATGGAACAAACCAAACAGAACTTCCTTGATTGAGGAAGATACTACATATTTTTCACATTTGTGACGTTATTAGCCTAAGATAAATTTTTAAGAGGAGAATATCGAATGAAGGAACTCTTTGCACTCATATCTTACAATGCACTGGAATGTGGTGCTCAAAGTTTTAAAGTTTGGGTTCTGTTATTAGGACACCTTATTGTTGAAGATGTTGAGAATAAAACTGAATATAGGGCCAGACCTTACTTAAAACTCTTGAGTATTTTAAATCTTGTTCATACTGGTAATAAGTGGTTGCTGTTCCTTTGCACTTTCTTTTTTCAAAGTGTTGAGAACATACACGGTGATACTCCTCTAAGCAAGCAAATTGTATTGAACAGGATTTTCTTTGGCTTTGGAACAGCATATAATGCCTCTGGGCCAGGTTGACAGTTAATTCAAGACCTTAAACTGAAGATACTATATTTTGCAAGAGAAGGAAAAGGCAAAGCCACACATAATGTTCAATATTGATGTTCCTTAAAAGCGACAGCTGAACCAAAAAAATACCCCAAATATATACTGTTATGAAACAGAATTAACAAACGAGGCTAGACAAGTTCTAAAGAGGCAACCTGAAAAGGACTTAGAACTGCATAAATTTAAATTCATTGCTGACCATTCTTGAGATTTGATAGTGCCACTCAGGGCACATCCTTAAGAATAGTGCTCATCCTTAAGCAGAGGAAAGGAGACTTTTAACATTTGGAAAAAGGAGGTAATTTAAACAACTATGTTCCTTGGGGAAGGAGGAAGAATGAGAATTTCTCTCTTGTCATAGATAAAACAGTATGTGAGCAAGGTAAACCCTGAGCAGTTACAGTGAACTGGTTGGGCTAGCCTGGTTTTGCTTATCCTACGGTAGAGATCATATCCTCCATCAATAGGAAAATCACAGGTTTTACGCTAGATGTTTTGATTAAAATGGTTCAAGTTGTAAGTCTGGGGGTTTTTTTCTGTAGATAGTTTGCATTGTGCTACATAAATCTGATACCAGCCCATGATTCAGGGAATACCCTTGGTGTGCACAGTAAAATCCTGTGTGAATCTTTGGGCTGCTATGAAAATGCTTTAGGGCTAAGACCTTGCCTGAAATTTAAATGCAGAAGGGCATGATACTTTGGCAATATAACACGAAAACGGTAGTGTTTATAGCAGATGATTTTAGGCTGTCTTGTAATTTTCTTCTTTGCTTGGTACTTTGGAAAAAATCACATATGAATTTACTCTTCCAAGCATTGTTCAGTCTTGTTATTGATACTTATAGGTGTGTATATAAGAAAGTCATCTTCATCTTCTCTTATTGTTCAGAATCATAGCAGGAGCTATTTCTCTTATGTGTGTATCCACTCTCCCTTGAAGGAAGCATCTGCAGAGTTTTATAAGGAAAACTCATATACAGTTTCTTCTGATCTCTAGTAACTCGGTTATATAGACAAATGTCTAACTTGTACTAATTGCTGATTTGAATAGTGGGTTGATGGTTGTAAGACGCTATGAATATTACCTGATGTCTTAAAGCTTCCAGCACACAGGGTATTTTGATATGATCTGTAATTTTTAAGGGGAAAAATGCACATTAAGACTATACATGATAGTCTACAACCTCAAGTATTTGCAACTGTAAGTTTATAAATCTGGCCTTTGATTTCATAATTAGAGCTTGCTAATTGTGGAGGCTTGGAACACTGTTCAAAACTGATAACTGATACAGCTACATCAGTTTATCTTAATGGTATGGCTCTGCTTCTTCATGTATGAAGTCAAAATGGCAAAAGGAATGTATAATGTATTTGTAGTCTGGTATTGGTTTTGTTCTTTGCATCTTGGAAATTAAAAAAAAAATAAGCTGGAATTGAGAGAAACCATGTAGCTAGAATGAAATGATTGTGCAAACACAGAGCTGCCACTGTTGCCTTTCCTTTGGGTGCAGCGTTGCTTTTTAGCCTGCTTTCTAGGTGATTTCTCTATGTAATCTAGATTTTGGTTTTCCTGGCTCTCCGAGTCCATCTCCCAGTCTTCTCAAGCTTTTGTATGAAGAGATACAGGTATTGTGTCAAGAGGAACTTCTGGTGCAGAGGATGGCTTGTGCAGCTTTTAATACCAGCTTCCAAACGTTAGAAAGCATTAACCTTTACCCCAAGACATAAAGATATATGTATTTGCTACTGGAATCATGCTAGAATTTAAGTAGGAGGAACTGTAACAAAAATACAGACGTGCTGGTTTTAACAGTAAACAGAAAAATACGTTTAGGCCTTTATGAAAGTTCTTTCCCCCAGTCAAGTTTGTGTGTTCACATCTTCTGGTAGTGGTGATTTAATAGTCGCTGTTTATACGTACATGAAATTACAACACAGTGGTCCAGTTAATTGGAGAAAATACTGAATTTGTTGATCCGAAGTGCAGTATTTTCAGGAAGCTTAGACGTTTGTATTTCGTCATTGGAATGAAAACAAAATCAGTGACATAACTGTAGCTGGGGTCTGAAATAGATTCCCTGCCCCAGTACTGCTAAAGGTCAGGAAGCCTCCAGGATGTTTCTTCTCGCTGGAAGTAAAGGTCTAGGCTGCTTAGTCTTAATGAGAGATGGGAGCTATCACATGAACACAGCCATCAGCTTTCCGTTATAAAGCTGACAAATAGGTAAATGCTATAACAAGAGGAAATACTTGTAAGGCCAAATAGTTCAGAAAGTCACAAGGCTAGAAAAAGGTTTGTAGATGAGCACAAGTCTTTTAAAGAACAGTCAGGAGGAAGATTGTGAGGGTTTTTTAACTTATATTTTATTTAATTGGTTGCTCTGGAGCCTTCCCATTACTTTATTGTTGATGACTGCTACCTTGTGTTAGAATGACAGCCCATCCAGTTTTCGGTCTGTGTCATTTTATATATAAACTGATGCTTAAAATAGATGACATCCCTTGGGTAGCATGCTGTATCGTGTATGTATTGTTGAAAAGGACTATTACCTTTGTCAGTGAACAAGAGTATGAAGTTGCCTGAGAAATACAACAATTTTGCTGCTACTTCAGCATTACTGTTGTCTTTTTGAGTTAATGCCTGCACCTGAAACCTCTTTTTAATAGTATTCTTTAGATTAGATAGACTCTGCCTTTCCTTTCCACTCTCTCAAAAAATAATCAGACAAAAATGTTATTTCTGAAAAGCAGAAGGAAAGGGGTATATTCCTCAGGCAGTAAACGGGGGGCTTGTGATGGAGTCGCTTTCTGACTTGTAAGAAAGTGGAAGAAGTAGCTCCCGTACCCCTTCTTCTGGCTGTGGGAAACAGTAACACACAAACTCAGATGCAGACTGTCACTGAATAGATGCATTTGATTGTGGGAAGAAAAGATAATTGGAATTTGTTTACAGCCAGAGACTGTTTAACTGTAGAACTATGAGTAAGTGAAGGTGGTAACTGCTTTAAAGGATTTTTTAAAAAGAGAGTTGGATTTGGGCCAGCGTGTTCAGTAGGTAGTGGACTTCCAAGGAATGGAAAGAGACTTGCAAAATTCTTGATTATGTCACTTGGTTTTTGTGGTTGGGGTTTTTAGGGCTTTTTTTTGTTTGTTTTCTGTAATTATTATTATGACTTTTACTTCAACTAGCTTCCTAAGTATCCATAGTATATAGAGGGAAGGAAAAGATGAAATTAGAATTGTTTCTTCAGTACATCTCTCAGCATCCAGCATGCTAATTTTTAAAATGTAATAACTGTGTGCATGTTACAACAAATCACGTCTTTTAAAATGCCAGTGAACAGTCTCTCAAATCAGCTGTTTAGTGAGAAATCCTAAACGTGCTGAGTTTGTAGGGCAGAGGTGGGAACTTAACTACTGATTCCTGTCAGGTCTCCTACTGCAAACACACCTAACGTAGGCTTTAGTTCTCTTGCTGGAGAAGCCCTTCTCCTAGTGCAGCCCGCATCACCAAGAAAAACTGGAAATTACTCTTTTTTTCACATACCTCTTCAGCATTAGGAAGTGTAGGTACTCTGTTTTAGAGAAGAGCAAGTTGTAGAGAAGCAGACATACAGCCAGGATCTGTGGGAGGTAGAAAAGAGTTGGAAGGGGATGCAGGGAAGAGATGAGGAGATTTTGTGACTCGCTCTGAACAAAAGGTCTCTAAATCTTGTCTGGATTGCATTCAGAAGACCTGACTCCCACCCAACAGTGCACATCACCTAGCTATTATAACAAGCGTGGGTAGTTTTAACAAAGACGACATGGCAGCATCGGCTTCAGCGTGAGCAGGATGACTGCGTTCCGCAAAGGGCTTGTGCGGGATCCTGTGTGGATCCAGCTTTTCTGTTTTCTCTCGTTACCGATGACACTTTGGGGCCGTGATTGCACGCACTTCAGTAATAACGGTGCAGGATAGTGCTAACCTTACTTGTCCCTCCTCTCTTGGTTTACCTGGTCCTGTTACTGTTCTTGACTGGTTAGTCTGAAAAGCTGTGATGGTATTCAGTGATTTTTCTAGGTAGTTGTAATTTCTGACTGTAACTAGAAAAAGAAGTACCTGTGGGGTTTTTGTAGATAAATAGTTTTGATGCAGCCGTAATAGCGTATTAATGGAAACTGTCACTTACGTAAACCTTTAACATTTGTAATCTTTTGTCAGCTCTCTGCTCAGCAAATTGAGACAATAATAACAGCTTCATCCCTGTTAAGTGTGCTGATACACGTCTCTAATTGAAAAAGCAAGGATGCTTTAACTGTCTCTGAATGAAGCTGTCTAGTGAATCTGGGGTTGGAGGGGAGCGAAACAAATGAGACTTAAAAGGGAACAGCTATTTTGACTTGATCGTGCTTTTTTCACAAATGTGCAAGTGCATACGCCATAAATGCCATGTTATTGTTCAAAGAGTGCCTCGTGATGGTGGGGGGAAGTTGACTTTGTACATAATGCTGGGTTTGGGTATTATCACTTTAGCTAAACGTTGCTTTCCCTTTTTTTAGGCATTGGTAGAGTTGCTGCTACATCTCTAGGAAACTTAACAAATCATAGTTCTGAAGATTTACCTCTTCCTCCTGGCTGGTCAGTGGACTGGACTATTAGAGGAAGGAAATACTATATAGATCATAACACTAATACAACGCACTGGAGCCATCCACTTGAGCGTGAGGGACTGCCTCCAGGATGGGAGAGAGTTGAGTCACCAGAATTTGGAGTGTATTATGTAGATCACATCAATAAAAGAGCTCAATATAAACATCCTTGTGCTCCAAGGTAAGACATCCACCTTCTCTTCTGTGCTTGTTTTTTTCTTAATCCAGTTAAGAAAGTGGAACTGTTTTTGTCTCATACATTACGTGCCAAAAACTTCTTATTTTTAGAAGTAAGCTTTACTGGTTCTTGACTAAGATTTTCAGAAGAAGTTGTAATCATTAGGTTTTTGTCTCATCTGTTACTGTCTGAAGTTAGAAACAGGATATTGTTTCCAACTCACTAAAACAAAGCAGCTATTCTCTTCAACCGTCAGTAAAAAACCAAAGTTGCTGAGAACAGAATTATAATTGTAGACTGAACAGAAACCTGATCTGATGTTCCAGGAGACTGAACAAATAGCACGTACCATCTGAAACATGAATTAAGTCTTGTCTGGAATGAAAATCGGTATTTTAACTACTCATAATTTAAAGGTAAAATAATGTTAGTATACACCAAATCTAACAGTTCATTTCTGCTGCTCAATCTATTTTGCTGTTAGCCAGGACGAGAAGGTTTTTTAACATGTGGCACAAAAGATAAGCATATGAAGATGTCCTTTGTTATAAATGGAAAAACTCTTATCAGCTGCTGCCCGAATACATATTTTCTAACATATTAAATGGTGAATTGTTTGGTTGAATCAATACTTGCCTTTTTAATGTTTTAAAAACAGATATCATTTTTTTGTTCTGCTTTAGTATCCAAGTAGCAGGCACTATGTCAATAGGTCTGAGGTGAATTTTACAGAGTGCTAACAGGTAGCAGCAACACTTACAGTTGTGACTGGAGCGAAGCACAAAAATAGCAACAGAGAGTTGCTCTCCGTATAGGCCTGCTGAGGCAACACTCCATATGCAGTTGCATCATCAGCCTTTGCATGTATTAATCTGGGTATTAATGTTAACAATTTAATGATATTACTATGTCTAAGTTATTACTTGAAGGTTACGGAGTTTGTCTGTCTTCCTTTGTACAGCGTTCCCCGTTACGACCAGCCTCCCCCAGTGACTTACCAGCCACAGCAAGCCGAGAGAAGCCAGCCTCTCCTTGTCCCTGCCAACCCCTACCACACTGCAGAGATTCCAGACTGGCTGCAGGTCTATGCCAGGGCTCCTGTAAAGTGAGCTTTTTCCTTTTTTTGCCTCTACATTTCATACTATGCACGCTTAGCTTAGAAGGAAAACAAATGAATTTCCGTGCCTGAAAGTAGAACTCTAGCTGGTATCTGTTTCTTAATTACAGAAGAACCATTGCTGACAGCACATGAGGAAGTTGTACCCAGATGTTCAGCACATTAATTTGCTTTGTATTAGGCACTACTTCAGATCATCACACTACTTCTTGCAGTTCCCATGACTTGTAGAATGATATATTAGAGAGTTGAGGATGTGATTTACTTTCAGTGTATTTGTGAGAACGGTACCACGTGCTTATAAAATACGTGAAATATTTCTAGGGTGTTAACTTCTTAATGTGTATCTTGCTCCTTTTAAAAAAAGACATACAAATTTTCCTTCACAATTAAGAATTTTGAACACAGACTGAAATCTATAGTTCTATTCAAGAACTTTAACAACTAAGTGGTAGTAAAAAAAATCATTTTTCCGAAGAAATAATGCTATAGGAACAGGGAATCTCCTCTAATAGGAGATTTGAGTCACCATAATGAAACAAATTACATTTGCTAATGGGTACAGCTCTGCAGAAGAGTAACACTGAATAGAAAAGCAGTAAAAAAAAAAATCCAGATATGTTTTAATAATGATGAAGTCACATACTTATGAAATCATGAGGGGATTGAGTGCACCCTCAGTCAGTTTGCAGATGACACCAAGTTTGATCTGCTGGAGGACAGGAAGGCTCTACTGAGGGATCTGGACAGGTTGGATCGATGGGCCGAGACCAACTGTATGAGGTTGAACAAGGCTCAGGGCTGGGTCCTGCGCTTGGGTCACAACAACCCCATGCAACACTACAGGCTTGGGGACGAGTGGCTGGTGAGCTGCCTGGTGGGAAAGGACCTGGGGGTGTTGGTCGACAGCCGGATGAACATGAGCTGGCAGTGTGCCCAGGTGGCCAAGAAGGCCAACGGCATCCTGGCCTGTATCAGCAATAGTGTGGCCAGCAGGACCAGGGCAGTGATCGTCCCCCTGTACTGGGCACTGGTGAGGCCGCACCTCGAGTGCTGTGT
>NW_009612201.1:13906-23590 GCF_000690535.1 Cariama cristata
CCAGAGAAGGGCAACGAAGGTGGGGAAGGGTCTGGAGCACAAGTCTGATGGGGAGCGGCTGAGGGAGCTGGGGGGGTTTGGTCTGGAGAAGAGGAGGCTGAGGGGAGACCTGATCGCTCTCTACAATGACCTGAGAGGAGGGGGTAACCAGGTGGGGGTCGGTCTCTTCTCCCAAATAACAAGGGATAGGACAAGAGGAAATGGCCTCGAGTTGCACCAATCTAAAGATTGGATATTAGGAAAAATTTCTTCACTGAAAGGGTGGTCAAGCCCTGGAAGAGGCTGCCCAGGGAAGCGGTGGAGTCCCCATCCCTGGAGGGATTTAAAAGAGGTGTAGGTGTGGTGCTTAGGGACATGGTTTAGTGGTGGGCTTGGCAGTGCTGGGTTAACGGTTGGACTTGATGATCTTAAAGGTCTTTTCCAGCCTAAATGATTCTATGATTCTACTTTTTCATAAGGAGAATATGGAGAAGCTAAGTTTTACAGCAATGAGCAGGTCAGACTGTAGTTGCAAATTCTAACTGTGTATGATGTTCAGTGACTTCCACTAAAAAAACCCTCTTTTTTTAGCTGCTTCTAGTAACTATAATTTGAATAGGTTTTATTACTTCTTGTGACTACTAGGCTTGCCAGCAGCCCATAAAGATTTAAATTAGGGCAAAATCCACCAGTACACTTACGCACCAGGGACATACTAAGTTCCTGTAACCTATGGGAGGACCTGTTTCCTAGAAATACTTTTAGGTTTTGGCTGCAGCTGCATTTCTTTATTTAGGTCTTTGGCACATCCAGACAATGTAGTTTTAAATATTTCAGTCTGTGGTGTATGGACTCTTGTTGGTGCCTCTCTTGAAGCTTGAGAAACAAATTTAAGACAATTTAAACAATTTAAGATTATCAGGAGCAAGTTTATATCTAGTAGGCTGAGACAAATTAAAAAAAACAAATACACAACCGAAACATTTAATTCATTCAAGCTGTTTGAATGGAATTTACATTGTTCAGAGGAATCAAAAATCATTATTTTCCATTATACTTTTAGCCTTCTGTTACAGTAGTGCTGGTGGTAGTAGAAATATTGTCATAATTCTCAAACACTTCTGTGAAGCAGTGAATTCTGGTTTATGTTAATATTATATTGGAAAAGTGAGGAAGAGTGGTAGCAGCTGGCTTTGTATCACCTCATGTCATGGAGTTCAGGGAACAATGGATAAATAATATTCAGAGTTATTAAAAATGAAGATCACTTTTTTTTTAAATGTGATTTTAATAATGAACCTCTTCTCTGTTGCCAAAGTAACTGGCTTAAAGCTTGAGAAAAACATCCAGTAATGCTTGTAAGTTCTTCAGTAGTATTGTCCAGAAGCTGAGTATGAGAACTGTGTGAACATCCTCCTCTGTTCTGGTGCAAAAATGAAAGTAAGTGGGCAAAACACTTTCATAGTAGTAGTAGAGGAATATCTTTTGCTATCTGCTATTTGAAATTTACTGTGAAAACCTGTTGATTATCAGTACAGTTTCACACTGAAATCATTGTGGTGTATTTTGTTACGATTTGTTACTTCCACTTGATGCTATAGCTTGATTTAGCTGACTAAAGGCCAGTCATTTTTGTTGAGCGAAGTAGATGACGGTAGCAAAAATAGATAATGTTAGCTTTTGTTTCAGCCAGTTTCTCTAAAGGATAAAGATTTTGGCCACTGGAAAAGTCTAATGGAGATTTTAGTAGGCGTAGGCCGTAGTAGGCGTAGGCCATAATGCTTCCCTATTTCAGTGAAAAATGACCAAACTGTTAAGATAAAAAAGAAGGTATTTGGCTTGCTACACAGTGAAGAGGCTTTGCTGTCTAGTTATAACTTGAGGTAACGATTTCAAGGTATTTTTGATACCTTGAAGTGTCCTTTCTCCCTCTCTCCTGGCATCTGTCAGGGTTTGTTTTGAGAGCATGAAGTGCAGCTATCAGGGTCTTAACCCAGCGGAATCAAGACTCCTGGCTTGCATTTAACCCTTTGCTAGACTCAAAAATGGAATGTGTCTCCACCTCCAAGTTAGGTAGACCAGTCTGGTAGGTGTTCCCACAGTATGCCAGACTGCACGCATGGGACTGTGAGGGTGAGGAGACCGAAAATGCCTTCCTTGTGTGAGAGATCGTGGCTCAGATTCTTCCCCTGCCTCTTCTGAAGCAAGGATCTGAGCCCAGGACTTCTTTTCCCGCCCTAACCAATAAGCTGTAAATATTCGGGGCAGGTCAGTGTCTCTTGTGTTGAAAGAGTCCTATTTTTATATTAAATACTTGCTGTCTGCAGGGAGGAGCACCGAAGACAGGGTATGCTGGCTGCGTGTTCTGTCTAGTAAGCTCCTGCTTTCTCACCCAGGAGGGAAGGCTCTGTGCTCTGCAGGAATTTTGTACTAACGTGCTTTCTCCCCTTGATCTCTGGCTCTGTGACGAGTTGCGCTTCTAAATAATGCCTGGGGACTCTAGGTCAGGTACTGGTACTCTCTCGGTGTCTCTGTGGTGAGCGTTCCTTACAATCTTTCGGATTGAATGAGCCCATTCCCATTGAGGCACTGCTGATGGCTTAATCTTTTAATTAGACTTCTTCCCCTATTCAACACTGCTCTCGGCAGGCGAAACGAAACTCTTGCACCGAAAAGTAATCCTGATGGGCTGCTTTTCTCGAGAACCTGTCAGCAGGGACAGCTTCAAAGAGCTAAAGAACCACCAAGGTTTTAGCAATCTGTGATAATGCTTAAAATAAAAAAGCTGCAGGCCCCAGAAGACCTGCAAACACATTATTGCATGTGCTGGAGCTTTGTTTTCTTTCCTGCCTGTATTGCCACCTTAGTAAGAAACAGCCCTTCCACTGAGAATCGGCCTTGCTGCGGAATGTATTTTAATAAATGCCCTTGGGCCCAAACATTTGAAGGGATACATCAGCGCAGGGCAAGCCAGGGGAAATCCTGCTGCACTTGAATTCAGTTTGTGATGAGTGGGAAAGGAGCAGAGGTGGAAAGGTGGTGTTCAGGTAAACTCAATACTCGAGGGCTTTACAAAGAGAGTTGTGCTTGGCAGACCTTCAAAACATGGTACTTCAAGACATGGTTTAGCGGACAGGGTGGCATCAGGTGTACGGTTGGACTTGATGGTCTTTGAGGTCTCTTCCAACCATTGTGATTCTATGAAAAGCAGCAGCTTGCCGTCTGCCTCTCTGTGGAGTTTGATCTCTGTATTGACAAACTGCTGCAATTTGATATATCCCCACACACGCACACACTTTTGGGCAAAAGTGATTTTAGCAGTGCAGCCCTGTCAAGGCTTGGGATAACTTTAACATATAAACTTCCTCAATAACAGCTTCTAGAAGTTGTGGTTATTTACATTCTTAAAATTCCTTAAAAGCGTCTTTGCTAGTCATCTGCATGTCTTGGTGCTTCTCTGATGCACACAGCCTTCTGAATATATCCTTTCAATATAGAATGCAGTTTATTTGCATAAATTTACTGATATTTTGGCTTCAGCCTCCACTCAAGTGAATATATTTTCTCACCTAATTCAGCTGGATCAAATAACTCTGTTTATTCCATGAGTTTCTTCTACCCTTTTAATAACTATAGTAGTCAACTGCCTATTTCCAAGTTAAGAAAATCAGGTTTTGAATGAATCAGGCAAATGAATCTTTTACGTTTAGAAGCACTGGGAGAAGCAGGAAATGAGGAGTATTGCAGCGATGATGTGACTACATCAGGGCTTTGTTTTATCAAAATAAAGCAGCGTTACAACGTCTATTGTAGAACAAGACTTGGATCAAAGAAAATCAAGATTAAAACTGGGTTGGGGAATTGCTGTTTCCTCACCTTGCTTAGGAAATTCTGCGACTCGTCCTATTGCCGGAGCTGGCCAGGCCTGTGCCAGGACACTCTGCGGGGCTCGGGCCCCCTTTCCAGGGGCAGCATTAGCACCCCGGCTTATTTTGGGGTGATACTGCTGAAGTTCTCTCACACGAGTCTCTCCAAGGTTAGGTAGTCAGGTTAGCCCAGATATCCCCGCTAACGAGAACCGTGCTTACAGTCGCGCCACGTGACGTTTCTGTGTCCCCTGTTCCCTCGGAGCCTTGGGAAGTGTGTCTGTGCCGGAACGCAGCAGGTCTCTTCGTGGCTGCTGGCTCCTGTCACCCTGCCAGACTTCTCCAGTCATCGCACCGAGGTGGAAGGAGACCATCAAAGAGAAGAGCCTCTTTATTTTCAGCGTTGGTATATACGTAGCTCTCTGAAGTCAGTGTACTACTCGGGGCAGTCTGCGCTGCGGGCTGTTAATGCCTGACTGGTGCGCTGACCGACGTGAGCCAGATCCCAGTCGGTAATCGTTTGGCCGCGGGGGCTTCAGAGCCTGAACTAACGTACTGGAAGTTGCTCACCAAAGCGGTTGTCTTGCTGTTGGCTCAGTGTCTTGGGTTTTTCCTGAATTATTTCAATTACCAGCTCCTCAAAGATCCCGAATGCCAGCATCTCCTGCTCCATACCATCCTGCAGCTATTTCCCCCCGGGGTGTGCTGGTACTACTGGACATCTGGCTGTGAGCCAGAGACCTTTAATCCTCTCTCTGTAGAATTACCATGATTTTGTTGAAAAACTTTGTTAGAAATACTGATTTTCTACCAGGATCTTGGAAACCTTCCCCTAGCACTGGCATAAAAAGAGGTCCAGTTAAAAAAAAAAAAAGCAATGAAGAAAAATGCTTGCTTTCTTGAATAGTTTGGATAGCTTATCTAGAAAGGTAAATACTGCAGACATTAAATTTGGGAAATGTTGAGCCATGTGATTGGTATAAAAGATTGTCAGGACTAGCTTTGAAGAATTTGTGGCACGAAAGCGAGTCGCTGACTGACGTGTGATTGACCAGACCCCCATTATGAAACGGGGCTTGGTTTGACGAGCTGTCCGGTTCCCTGGCAGACCTCAGAGTGCCAGGTTTGATGGTGGAAAATTGTGGGAGGAATGGCCTAGCCTTGGTTAGTCACGGGAGTGGTTTGGCAGTTACGACGTGAGATGCAGCCTTCAGGAAATTCCCTCCGCTCTGCTAGTGAGACGAGGGAGGCTTGAAGAGGCTCATCTTACGTCAAGTTTGTACCCATCCAGCAGCAGCAGCTTTGAGATCCCCAAGGACATCGGGGCATGTTCATGTTTCAGAAATTGAAAAAAGTGTTAGGAGTATAAACAGGAATTCAGGATTCCTCCGTGTTGAAAAGTAAAAACTACAAAAAGGCAGCGCTGACAGTGCTGCAGGTTTTGTAAGGCGGGCAGTGCTGAATGTTGAGTGGGAGAGGAGCAGACCAGATGCTCTTTGCCAGCAGCTCCTTATCCCAGGACTGTGCAGCGGTCAGTGACACTTGGCAGTTTTCCTCAGACATCATTTCTCCCGCCTTATGGATCGATGTCGTGCTTCCACTTTTCCTTGCCTGTTTTTTCTTTAACGTACTCTGCTCTCTGTCATGGCGAGCGAGGAGCGTGGCTTTAAAGAAAGCCTGTCTGTGCGTAGCCCCTTTCTTGTTGTGAGCTTTCACGTTCTGCACTGCCAGCTCGTGCCTGTTTCCCTCGTCGAGGAGAAAGCGCCGAGGGTACGGATGGCGCTTGGATGACCCACGCTGCTGTAGTTTGCCTTGCTCAACCCACAACTCCTTGTCACTGGGGGAAATGGGAAGAAATACGTCAGCGCTGGGTTGCCTTCACAGCTGAGCTTGTTTCCATCCCACGCGGGGAGCTAGGTCAGATGTTCCTAGAGGAGGAGTTTGAGGTGGCTCCCGTGTGTTTCAGGCTCTTGGCAGCCTCTCCCCAGCTCCACAGCCGCTCATTTTTTCCCGCGTGGGGAGTCGGAACGGGTAGGGGTTTTTAGCCGTTAGTGCTCGCATCGCTCCCTTGACACCCCCGTGGCAGACGGATCGCTGCTGGTAGCCACGGGCGCTGAGGAGCTCCGTACTGGGGTGAGCCCTTGCAGCCGTTAACTACGGCCTAATTGGCTTTCCCCCCCTCCCTCAGTCCTCCCTCGTGCTGTCTCATACCCCCCCTTTTGTGGTCCTGTGGGGTTTGTGACCCGCAGTTTGAGACACACTGACTTAAATTAGTGCTGCTAATTAACCAAGGGGGGGACAGGATCCAAGAGTGCTTGTTAAGGCTGGGACAAGAACGCGTTGGAAACAAAAGTGTGTTGTGAGGGAAGACTTGCAGTATTGCGCCTTCCGGGAGGTACCTGCTGGCCAGTATTAGGGTAAGCTGTTCAAATAATTCCTTTTTTTCTGTGTGACTCTTAATTTTAAAAGGCATTTTACTGCGACATCTTCAAGGCCTGTTGTGAACGGAATTGCTGGTTTAATGCTTCCAAAATGCATTTTCTGCATTGGTTTATTGTAAGCAGTTAATAGGATCTTTAGAGTTTGTCTTGGCATATTATGGGTGACTCTGCAGCTTAGCTGTGAGGGATGTTTCGCCGACAGGCGTTGAGACACGGCTCCCTGTCTTTTGGTGTTAATGACCTTATTTCTTCACTAATGTAGATTGCTCGCAATCTGATCGGTGGCAGTACAACCGTGAGGCCAGTTCTTTAAAAAAAAAAAAAAATTAAAAAAAAAAATGCTTAAAATGCTGCGTATTCACTGGCAGCGGCATGTTGGTAATCATCTCTTCTATCAAAACAGATACGATCACATTCTGAAGTGGGAGCTCTTCCAGCTGGCGGACCTGGACACGTACCAGGGGATGCTGAAGCTGCTCTTCATGAAAGAACTGGAACGGATCGTGAAGCTGTACGAAGCCTACAGGCAGGCCCTCCTCACTGAGCTGGAGCACCGCAAGCAGAGGCAGCAGTGGTATGCCCAGCAGCACGGCAAGAATTTTTAAGCTCCCAACTCTTTTCTAATAGACTTTTAGGAGGACACTTCAGAGCTTTAAAAGGTTTTTCACACTTCAAACTATGAAAAAGTGCTTTTGTTGAAAAGGCAGCTTATTTTTGTTGATGTTGCACCTTTGTTATTATCCTCTTGAATATTTTTCTACATGTATTATGTATTGTTTATAAAAATGAAAAACGTTTGTTAATCTTTTTCCATACAAGAACTAGTTTATTATTCTGAGTACCAGCACAGAGTTGGATCAGACACTCGATTCTGGTATCTTTTTCTAGCAGTCAGCTGCATTATTAAGAAGCTGACTGTATATTTCCAAAGGGCAATAGATGCAACTATATGAGACGTCCCAGATTCAAAACATCATTAAAATCCAAATGAATCTTTCCGTGTATTTCCCTCGGGACTTTGTATCCCTCGAGAGAGAGAGGTCTGCTCTTTGTTTACAGCTTTAACCGACGGAGCGCCGATACTGCTCCGTTCCAAGAAGGCCCAGTGCTGTGACCAGACGGAAGCGGGTTTCATCAGTCTAAAGCGCGCGCTTCGTGAAAGTGAAGTCTGAGTTGCCTTATTTTTTACTTCAATACGTTACTACTTTAGATTTACTACTAGTTTTCACAGAAATTAGTCAGAGGGGAAATACTTGCACCTTCTTAAAGACCAAGATATCTAAGGAAACTTCTCACAGGTTTTTAAATCCTAGGTAAACTGCATTTCATAAAATGTGACCCAGTCACCGGGAAGGTACTAGCATTGTCTGACCAGCTTACCAACCGGCTGTACCGCACCATGGAAAGAATCAGGGATGTAACAGCAATTACTTCTTTTTTTAAACGAGCTTTTGTCTTGTATTAAAGCGTCCTTACTTGGGGAAAACTTTTAATTGTACAGTTACCCTCTCCAATATTTTCATTTGGTTCATTGATTGTCCTGAATTGTTATTTATGGTTTCTTTTTAGTGCAATAAACATTGTTGCAGACAAAAATAAACCCAAACATTTCTTGTAAATCCTATTAATTCAATAAAAATCATTTTGTTCAAGGAATGGAGGGTGGTTCAGCTGATTTTTTCTTTTTGCCTTTTAGAAGGTCAAATAAAATGTTCTTATGACCCGTTACCATTAAAACACCACTTCTGAACGCCAAAAGGAAACCGAGAATGTAAAAAACCCAGCGCATCAGTAACTGCTTCCTGTAGAACCGACTTGTTAGGAACCGAAAGCAAACTTTAATAGTTCTGATGAGAGAAAGAACAGACCTGCTGACCACACTTTCTATGCACTATAACGGCGTATATACAGAAATACAGTGACGCTTTCTCCGATACATATACAAAGTGATACTCTGTGCATGGGTTACGAACAGAAACGTATGCTTTCCTTACAGGATCGTTAACGTACCATAGCAGAGGTGCCCTTACAGTTTCTGATAAAGCAAGTTAATACATTTTTAAGTATGTTTATGTAATTAAATAGTTAATTGAAGAAAAAACTTGGTTACATGTTATAACTTGTTCAAGTACCTGAAAATAAGTTGGCTTTTGAATAAGCTACGGTCTGGGAGATTTTTTTAGTTGCTGTATCATGTAAATAATGATTTCTTCAGTGACTTCGTAACTAATTAAGAAGGGGAAAATAAGGCTTCGTAACTTAGCTGGGCAGGATGCTGGCTATTACAAATTAAAAGCACTTTGTAGTTGCGGCAGAACCAATATGTACATATTAACAAAACGAAAAACATGCTGACATCTTCCCGTCAAACACTGTCTTGTCGAACAAACACACCGAATCACCTTACGCCTGACTTGTTCTCCGCTCTCCCTGTTCCACGGCGGGAGCTTGGGATGGATACGAGGATGAGAGTGTTGAACCGAGGGGGAGACGGCCGCGCCTCGTGCATGCATCGCCGGGAACGCCCCTGCCTTACACCTTCTTCCTCTCCGAGCCCTCGGCGGGCTCCGCTTTCTGTGCAGGGAAGGCGTGGTGGTACAAATGTCTGTGCGTCGCTGCTGCGCTGTACAGTTTGTACAAAGCCTGGAAAAAGAGAGCGAAGAGGGTTACGTCCCCAGCCCCGCGACGTGTGACGCGTACGGGCTGTGCTTTCGCGTTCGTGCTGCAGCGGCAGGTTCAAACCAGTCGCGCCCTGCGGTTTGTTTTGTGCGCCAATGCTTGGTCATGTCAAGTGTCCAACGGGGAAAAGAAGAAAGATGGCTGGTTTGCTAGTTTTGCAAACGCCTGGGCTATGGGAGGAGCCCCCTTGAGCTGTATTAAATCCAGGACTACGCGTAAGGGACTTACGGGGCCGTTGGGTTTTTTCCTATGGGTTTCACGCAGAGACTTTAAATTTCTGCATCCTCAGCACTTTGTTTTACACCACCAGGCAGATAGATACACATCGCATCATCCGGAGGGCTTTGCTATTTAATGGGTACCTGGTTTGTCTACCTCATTTTTTTGCAGATGAATGCAGACTTCTTTAATTTTACCATTTTCCATTTATACCCGAGTTTATTTTCCCATCTGACCGAAACGCCCGGCCTTCGCAGGCGGCAGCACGGCGGGCTGATGACAGCGTGTGCCCCTGCTCCTGCAGAGCATGGCTGTGAGCCGGCCCCCGGCATCGGGGACGGCTTCACGCCGGGGTCGGACCACGCGGAGTGGCTGCGGTACCTGTGCCCACGCGCGTTTAGTCGGTGTGGACGTGGGCTGCGTTTCCCGTACAGAACTAACGGGAGACAAAGCTCTGATCCTGAGGGGTGGCGAGAGGCGAGTGCCACCCCCCTGTCCCC
>NW_009612201.1:23608-25703 GCF_000690535.1 Cariama cristata
GGCTTAATACCGAGTGCAAAGGGCAGGGGAGCTGCCACGATAACAGGGCTGGCTGCGGCGGACTTGGCGTGAGCGGCTGTCACGGCTCTGACCTTCCTATTTCCAATGGACTTGTCATTGGGGCGGGGGGAAAAACCCCACCAGCTCCTGCTGGGGACCTGACGGCTGTTGGTGAGCCAGGATTAGCTCGGGACGGGGTGGGAAGAGGCAGAGGACCGGCAGGAAAGCACCCTCACAGGGTGCTGTGTCCCCCTCTGCTCGGGGGGTGCTGGCGGAAGCAGGAGAGGCCGAAGCCACAGCGAGGAGCAGGGTGGGGAGGGCTGCGAAGACTCCGGGGGTGTTTAAGGCGATGCTGACCGCATCCCAAAGGGGCCGTAGGAGACGGCGGTGGGGGGCTTTGCGTGCAAGTTTGGGCATGTAGTGGACTGGTGGAGGAGACTTCATGCAGCTTCTCCAGGTTTCCTTCTTGAAAAATACCCCTTCACAGCCTACATCAGTGACTTTGCAGCACTTTTAGTGCTATTTTAGGCCTATTTTTAAATGCCAAACCAGTCTCACAGAGCTGCCTGTGCCTTGGCAGGATTTGTTCACGGGTTCATCAAGAGCAAAGCCCATGTTCTGCCGCTGGCTGTTGCACAAGGCAGAGCAAAGCCCACAGGCCCAGGGCTCCGAAAGCTGTGCCACAGAGAGGTACCAAAACAGCCCGGGCCGGCTCCTGGGGGAAGGAGTGGGTTGTTTTGGTTTGTTTTTTAACTATTTTTGTTGTTGTTGTTTTTTTAAAATGGCCTTTTGGACCTGTGAGAGCTGCTCCAACTTTCTTTTAAGAGGAACACCCCCCACACACCTGTAACTCAGTGGCTGAAAAATCCCATTGACACTGGCAGATGGAGCTGTGTGGCTTTGGTGACACGCTAAAAGCTGGCGCTGGCTTTTGTCACACACCTCGGCCAGCCCGGCCTGGCACTTGGCTACAATGCCAGACTGACGTACGTGCATGCTCATACACATTAGTAAAGATGGCTTTTTGGGGTTTAATTAGATGTTGATGAAGCTTTGTCTAAACAAGGTTCCAGCCACCCTTGGCGCGGCCCTGCCAAGCAGCTCAGCATCGTGCCCCTGCGGTGCTGGGCAAGCGGAGCTGCGAGGAGCGGGGTGCAGGGGGCTGCTGACGCTTGTCCACCCGGGCTTCCCCGCAGGGCTGCACCGCAAGTACCGGGCAGCGACCGGCTCCCCTTGGAGCAGTTCCCCTGCCAGGCAGGGTGAGAGGGGCTGTACTCAGCGTGCTGCCCCCAGGGAGAGCTTGGGGAGAGAAACTCGGCCTCCCAGGCACCGCGTTTGGCTTTTACGCAATCCGGTGTGGGGTGGTTTTGCCCCAAAAACACAACACGCAGAACTTGCAAGCAGCACAGAGAGGCCTCGCCAAGTATGGGGGCTGCTGGGGCGGGAGCGCTGCCTGTGCGCTGCCTGCACGGTTGGTGTTACAAAACAAACGAGTGTTTTGCTTGGACCTCTCAGCACAACAGGAAAAAAAAAAGTCCCCAAACAGAACTGATGGGAGAAAGATGAGAAATTCCCATCATAACAAGCACACTCCCCGCCCAAATCTCTCCCCCACTTGGCTTCCAGCACCACCCCCACTTAACGCCCTTCCCCGGGCATCTGGATCACAGGGAACACCCGGAGCGAGTGCCTTGGTGCAGGGCTGGGATGCCAGCTGCTGCCTGGAGCCCTTGGAGCCTCCGTCCTCCGCAAGCCCAAAGGCAGCGACGCGGCTGAAACGTGCATCTGGGTCCGAGATGCTTTTCCCCGGGAGCCCACGGCCCATGGGAGCCAAGCGGTGTCACATGCGGAGAACAAGAAGCGCTTACCTCATTCGTGCTTCCCTGGGGAGAGGCATTGGGAAGGAGGAGACAGAAAAAGAAAATAAAAAAAAAGCATCTCTGTGTATCACGCACATCCATGGGAGCGCACGGTGCTCACGCCTCCGGCCACCGCCGCTTGCTGGTGCCCCCAGGGCCGTGTATTCCCAGGGGGGCTCGCCCCGCACAGGCTGCCCCTCTTGCAGGCCCCCTCACAGCTCCGTCCACCCGGTCCC
>NW_009612201.1:25751-26122 GCF_000690535.1 Cariama cristata
CCCCCCGGGGCACTGAGGCACCAGCCCTGTGCATTGCGGCAGGTAGAGTCACGCTGCCCGCAGCAGGGCCAGTACTGCCCGTCTGCACAGCTCCTTCTCGGGAGAACTTTCCCTCCAGTTGGAAAGCCGTGCCGCACAGCCCGCGGGGGCCAGGGAGCAGCTGCAGGCACTTTAACCTCTTTATTTTTCCCTAGCTGGGCAAGTTGCAAGTGGGCAGCATCTCTGGCTTCCTGCTGGCCGTGTCCTGTTCTTCCTTAAACCCATCCCCAGCTGGCTCCTGCAAAGGGATGGGCAAATGCTGGGCTTAAACACGCCAGCATAATCCCAAAGGCACCCGGGAAGTGTCCCCGAGCGAAGAGCCACTGCACGGG
>NW_009612201.1:26136-32431 GCF_000690535.1 Cariama cristata
CCACTGCCCGCACCCCAGCGGGGTTTCCTGCGGGTGCGGAGGCTGCTGAGGACCTGCCGGGGACCCAGGCGATGTGCTGCCTCACCATCCACCTTATTTTAAAGGCAGCTTAGCTGAGCAACACCACTACCCAGCTCTGGACTGAAGGAACTGAATAATACATGCTTCAATATTTTTTTTTTTCCCTCCCAAAGCTGCGTTTAGCCCCAGCCGCAGCTCTCGGCGCAGCAACGGGAAGCAGGCAAACGTGCTCACTCTCCATCGAAACCTCGCCGGGGGAGAAAAAGCAGGGAAGGGGCAGGTGAAGCTGTCGAGAACGGCCCTTTCTGCCTTGGAGCACTGCAGAAATAAAACCCACAACTGCGGCTGGTGGCTTCTGAGGGCCCAGCGAACAATGAGCTCACCCCGGCCCTGCCACGGGAAGAGTAGGAGGCCATCGCAGCCCTTTAAATGTTATTTCGGCACATGAGCTGCGGTCCGGTGAGCTGCTCCCCTGGCTGGGGAAAAGGGGGTCAGCAGGAGCCTGCAGGGTCCCCGGCAGCTCTGCAATGGGGAGAGGAAAGGGAAAGGGCTGCTGCCGAAGGGGGAGCAGGAAAGACCGAGTGTTACAAATACTGCGGCCGTGGGCTGCGAGATAACCCCGCCGGGGCTGGGAGCCGCAACGGCGCCGTTTGGAAAGCGGGCAGAGCAACACAGGAGGGTGCGGGGGGGGCGATTTCTCACTATGACCATTTTTAAGGTTTTAGAGGTGTTCCTGTCTGACATCAAGGCCCAACCAAGGCTCTCCCATCTTGTTTGAAAAAAAAATAAATTGAAAAAAAAGCGGGTGAGACCAATTGACGCAGCACAGCTGCAGCTGTAATGGGAAAGTGGGGCCCAGTGCCAAAACAGGCAGAGCCGAGACCTGGCCTTGGTCTCCGGCAGACCCAGGGAGAGCCAAAATCCCTGCCCTGAACCAGGGGAGAGATACGGGTCTTTCCTTTTGGCACACACAGACATGCACGCAAAAAGCACACACACTGGCTCTGAGAACACCTCCCAGTGGGACCCTGGGTAAAGGTGCCCCGTTCCCGCAGGGTCTGAGGTTCCACATTGGGTGACGGGTAAGACAAGAAGGGAAAAAAAAAAAAAGGCAGAACGAAATAGCTTGCTGTGAGTTTTCTCATCCCCAGCCCAGATCTACACGGCTTGTCTTTCACACCGGGCAGGATTCAGAGGTTCAGGCTCGAGCAGGGGAAGGAGCGGGTTGGTACGCACCTCCAGCCGTGCTGGTCACTCCCGCTCTCTGACCCACCTTGTACCTACCTGTGCTACAACCACAGGGCAGTCTCTAAGACATCTCCCCCTTACCATCAGCCCCTCAAACTGATCTGAAATCATGTCCTCTGTCCCTGCTTTCCCCATCTAGAAGGTCTAAGGAATGGATTACAACTCGTCGTCCTGCTGTCTGAAGAAGACAGGGCACAGGTTTTCCCTCACTGATCACAGCACAAAGAGCTCAAAGCAGCTGGATCTGCACAGGCAGGCCCCGCCGGAGCATCTAACAACCCTAAATGCAAAAGCCATTTCAAAGGGGAGGAAAAGCCCCAGGAAACTCAACGTTTAAGAACTTGGTGGGGTTTTTGTTTGTTTGTTTGTTTGAAATCAAAAGCTCTTTATCCTACCTGGTCCCATAACGCTGCGGCCACTTGGTCTATTACTGCGCCCAGTTCTCTGTACTCCCCAGAGTATCTGATATATGCCCAGGTACACAGTGTGATAAGTGTCAAGCCCATGATCATGTTGCACAGACTGGCTATGATGTCCAAGCCAATGAAGCCGGTCACTCCAGCTATCACGTAAGTGATGAAGATGACCACAAAGAGCGTGGCGGGGGTGCGGGCGGCGTGGAAGATGTTCTTGCTGTCGTTGTGCTTGATGTACTGGATGTAGAGCTCATCTATCTCGTTCTCCAGCTGCTGGAGGTAGCGACGGCTGAACTCCTCCCCACCCATCTTCTTCACCCCGCGAAACAGCTTCACAGCCTCCTCCTTCAGCTCCATGTGTTTGGTCTGGAGGTCACTAGGTGCAAGGAAGGGCTTGTCCCCACCACAGACCTGCGTGGGAAACACAATCCAATCACTCCAGAAACCTCAGCACCCACAGCTCCTGTGCTGTGCCGTGCAAACCACTGGAATTCAGGCTCTACAGGCTCTTGTTTGGCACGGACCGCTAGGTCCTGCAGGAAGACCTCCACGACCGTGCTGTCCGTCCGGGACAGCTCTGCAAGGTGCATGTTAAAATGGGGCAGTGGGTGTCTGCACTGGGAAGCTGCATCCCACAGCTCCCCAACGCAATTCAGCCCAAGCCAGGATCTCGGGCAACATGGACGGCTGAGCTACACTGACCGGCAGGAGCCTGAACCCCAGCATTTTCTAGTGCTGGAAACTCTGCAGCATTTTCCTTCTGCTTCACAGTATGGACACATTAGTTTTAAGGCCCAGGGCAGTCCACGGGCAGCCTGGCCACGCAGCTCTGTACCTTTTTCCTGCCAACAGGCAGCGATCTCCAATACTGATGAAGAGAGTGGGGGCCTGGAAGTGGCTGGAGACAGCCTGGGATCTGAGCTTCACCTTAAAACATCACAACCATCCCCTCACCAGAGCTGAGAGATGGGCTGACAGGGCAGGGCATAGGTGAAAAGCCAGTTACAATTACTTTATCCCCTAATTAGCACCAGCCATAGCACGGGCTGCACGGGCACGCAGCACTACCACCCCACTACATCACATTTTTGGGTTGCATCTACGCTGGGAAGAGGATAAAAATTCAGCAGAGGCCACATGGTCTGCAAAAAGCTGCCATCGGATGAAAGTGACCATTTGTCAATCATCACCTTCCCCTGTCCTGCCATGATACCCTGACCGGGCACTGCTCTCCTCCAGCCTGCGAGAAAGCCCCTTTTTCCACCATGAACATAGGAGAGACCCTTTTTGGGACCCTGAACATGCAGCACTGGAACCAGTCCTGGCCGAGTCCATGCAGGACGTTTTCTACCAGGAACTCAGGTAGGGAGGTTTCCCCGTGAGGACAGGAGAGCCAGGAGACATCAGCGCTGTGAAAGGACATGCTCAGCACCACCTACCTCTTCCATTCTCCTGCTGTAGGTATCTTTGGCAGTGGCAACCGCTGCTAAATTGTTGGCTTCTGCTGTGGCCTGCAAGAAGGGCAAAAGGGGTACAAAGTTTAGAAAGACAGGGTTAAAAAGTGTAATTGCAGAGAGTAGCAGCCACTGGTTGCCTGGGTACCCATGGTCCGCACGTCTACGTGCTCATGGTACCCTGGCGCACACAAACACAACTAAACAGCTCCCTTGCCTTAGCCAAGCGTACTCTCCCCAGCCTCTGACCGCTGCCAAGTAAGATCATCCCATATTTACATGTCCAGTCTCCTCAGTCCCCCCCAAGCAAAAGCCTGCCTGAAGAGAGGATTCCTACCCTCCAAGCCAGAGCAACGAAAACTTTGGCTTCGGCTGTGGGAAACAGCCAGAAAACAGATAAAAGGCTCAGTCATGTAAACAGCTACAGCTGCAACCTCCCGCAAAGCCATCTGGCTCAGAGAGCAGAGCTGCAGCCCAGCAGCCGCTGCCCGCGTGTGGGGCCATGTCACCTCCGTGTGCAGCCCCACCACAGCCAATTTATTGGATCTTTTAATTTATATCCAATTTACCGGATATAAATATTCCCTATTTACCTGCGGGGGAATAATTTCAGCTAAGCTGGCTGACGCTCTGTGAACAGACAGCAACTCACCACAGTCCGGCCAAGGCACACGAGCCGTGCTGCCGCAATTGCTAAGCCATATCAGACTCACGACTGCCAAATCCTTCCAAAAGGGCTGTTTCTTGGGTTGTTACTCTACGGCATTTGAAATAAAACCACAGAAGACCCAGCGTGCTGCACTAGCTGGACACCTCTGACAATTAACTGGAAATCAATGGCAATTACAGTGGATGAACGCCCACCAGCTCACAGTGCACACTCACGTACCTGCAGCATCGACTTTGGGTGTGGCAATTCTTCCCCTTGGTAGATCTTTATGTATGCCTGCAAAACAGTGCACAGAAAATGAAATCACATCAAATGTGGCATAAACGAGTAATACGGAAACACCCCCACCCAGCTCCAGACACAGCTTTAACAGGATTCAAAAGCACAGAAGAGGAGGACGTTCCTGGCACAAGATAGCTTTGGCAGGGGATGCTCTGTCAGAAAATGCTACGTAACATAGCTCGAGGTCGACTCCTTGGGTGGCCTGGGTCAGTCACTCCAGGCTCTCACTCCACCACTTACGCTAAGGATCTCTACCATCGGATTTGCACCTACCTTCACCCTTCACCGAAGGAGAAGGAGCCAGAGTCAGGTAGCCCTGGAGAGTAGGTGGTGAGAATTACTCACTGATGTCTTGCATTAAAATGTCCCAGTAGTCATGACAACAAATATAAGTTTTTTCCAAAGGCAATAAGAATACAGCCCTCAGCCTACCTCCCTCTCATCCTCAATTCCCCAAGGGAGGAAAACAGCCCTGCCCACTTTCTCTGGCTTACTGCATGGTCAAACACACGACCGTGAGGTAGTTGGTCTCTGCGGCAATGAGAGTCAGGCCTATTAGCTGGACCGAGAACATTTCCTCCAGCCATCAAGTGCTGGCCTGCCTGCTGCTGCTTTCCCCTTTAACTACAGTGAAAGTGCAAGTGTGCCACAGATGAATAAGCCCAATACCTTAAAATACTCCACAAGGCCTCGACAGGTGATATGGTTTCCATTGATCTCCTTAACATCCAGGCTCTCGGGACTAAGAAGCCAAGGAATCAAAATCTTCAAGTTCTTGATGAACTCATCGTCTATTTCTGGAAACAAAACCCAAAGTCATCAGCACCAGCCCAACATCAGCCTTGTGCTTCAGCGTGCACTAACACGAAACAAGGGCAGGGGAGTCAAGCCAGAGACTCGGACACCCTATAATTTAGTGATGTGAGCACTCAGAAATGATTGTGGCCCCAGTTAAGTTGTTACTTAACCCACGGACAGCATATACAGCTGCGCATATATCCACAAACCAGCTTCACGGGCTCAAAAATACTTGCGCGAACACAAATGTGTCTGCATGGGGGAAAAAAACCTGCTTTTGCTGAGGACGCTGGTAACGTGCTTGCAACGCTGATAGCCAGAGAGCAGCATCTTCTCGCCTAGACGCATCCACTCTTTGCAAAGCATGACCCGTAGCGTACAGGGCATGACCACATGCCGTTACACCTTCTGCCCTTTGCTCTGCTCCACGGCACTCACGGTGAAAAATCTTCTGCCAGGGCTTAGGCTCTCAGCCCTGCCACCTCCTGTGCCAGCAGGTAAGATTGTCTGCGCCAAGTTCTTGGTCCTCTATGAACCCATAGGTGAAATTCTCATTACAAAGCATTTTAAAGCTTTTGTAAACCATTAGGCACTTGGTACGGGTACGAAGGACTCCTACAAGTGACTGTGCATTTACACCTTGGTGCAGGGACCAGGAACCGGCACAATCTCTGCTCCTACCAGCCCGACCCCTTTTTGCCAAAGCACGGAGCTGGCACAGGGTGCTCGGTGAGGGGTCCGGGAGCTGCTTGTGCCACTTCAACACAGGCACACTCAACCCCCTCCCCCCTTACCAGCCACTCCTACGGCTTCCTAGTCTCTGACATCCATTTATCGCCATTTAAATTAAATCGTATGATACTGAAGACACACAAAACAATGCAACGTGCACGCATTTGGAAGGTAAGGAGAGAAGGGAAGTTTCCCCCCATTTCTTCCACCAGAGCACAAAAACGTGGGTACAGCTGTGAGGGAACAAGAAAACGGTGTCGAGAAGCCGCTGACAATTCCCGTGCCGGTTCCGCACTTCCGCACACCCCACTCGTTCAACACTACTCAGCACCTGAAACGAGGCGGGAAACCAAGAGAGCCCAGCTCCCTTTCCACAAGCGTGCCTCCCCCCGGCTGCCTCCCGGTCCTGCCTGCTGGGTAGCACGGAGTTTGCCAGAAGAACAAGTCTGAGCACTAGCCAGACACAACCAGAGAAAAAAAATAACATCTTTCTGTCTGCTAATTTATTTTAAGTGACTAATGGGCCACTTTATTGCTAAGATTGCAAGCAGCCTGTAACCAGCGAAGTTGGGTCACAACCAACAACTAAAAAATCCACCGCGTGCAGCTCCTTTCAGGGTGGAGAATCTCACCACAGCTTTTCTTCCGTCCCTCTCTTTTTTAACCTGTTGAAC
>NW_009612201.1:32453-47376 GCF_000690535.1 Cariama cristata
GCAGATAAGTTGGGAAGAGTAAATATTCCTTGGCAAGCTTTTCAAAGTGAAATAACGTTCTCTCGAGAGCACGTGTCAGTGGCCTCGCGCCCTCCACAAGCACCAGCCTGCCCGGCAGCACCCGCTCCGCACCGCCCGGCAGCTGTGCCGAATTGCAAGGGAGGCATGGGAAGGGACTGCAGGCTGACCACGGCCGCCGGCACCTTCCCACCTCAGCCCTGTCCTGCCCCGACAGCCTCGCAGCCCTCTCTCCTGCCTCCGCTCCCTGACGGTGGCTCTCACAGCTTCTCAGCTTCCCAAACCTTGATCTCCACCTCCCTCACCCTTTCAGCCTCTCACACCTCTTCAGCCTCCACCACTGGCTGGACCTCCCACACGTTTTTGGCTTTCACCTCTCTGGGCTTCCCACACTTTTGGGGCCTCCCGTACCTGTTTAGCCTCCATCTCTCTCTTGACCTCCCACACCTCCTCAGACTCTACCTCTCTACGGTCGCCAAACCTTTTCGGCCTGAACCTCTCTCTTGGCCTCCCACACTTTTTCAGTCTCCCACACCTTTTTGGCCTCAACCTTTCTCTGGGCTTCCCAAAGCTTTTAAGCCTCCCACAGCTTTTTAACCTCTACCTCTCTCTTGGCCTTTTAGGCCTCAACCTCTGGCTGGGCCTCCCACACCTTTTCGGCCTCCCATGCCTTTTTGGCCTCCCATATGTTTCCAGCCTCCACCTCTCTCTTGCCTTCCCACACCATTTCAGCCTCCCACACCTTTACATCTTTACAGCCTCCACCTCTCTCTTGGCCTCCCACACCTTTTCAGCCTCCACCTCTGTCTGAGCCTCCCACACCTTTCCAGCCTTCACCTCTCCCTGGGCCTCCCACACCTTTTGGCCTCCACGTCTGTCTGGGGCTACCACAGGTTCTCAGCCTCCCACACCTTTTCAGCCTCCACCTCTGTCTGGGCCTCCCACACCTTTTAGGCTTCCACCTCTCTCTGGGCCTCCCACAGGTTTTTGGCCTCCCACACTTTACAGCCTCAAACTGTCTGGGCCTCCCATATCTTTTTGGCCTCCACCTCTGTCCAGGCCTCCCACACCTTTTCAGCCTCCCACACATTTGCAGCCCTCACCTTTCTCTTGGCCTCCCGCATCTTTTCATCCTCCATCTCTGGTCCTTCCACACCTTTTACGCCTCTCACACCTTTCCAGCCTCCTAAACCTCTCTCGGCCTCCCACACCTTTTTGGCCTCCCACACCTTTTCAGCCTCCACCTCTGTCTGGGCCTCCACACCTTTTGGGTCTTCACCTCTCTCTTGGCCTCCCACCTCTTTTTGGCCTCCCACACCTTTTCAGTCTCCACCTCTGCCTAGGCCTCCCACATTTTTTTGGCCTGCACATCTCTCCTTGAGCCACACACCTTTTTGGTCTCTCACACCTTTTTCGACTCCACCTCTGTCTGGGCCTCCCATACCGTTTAGGCCTCCATGTCTCTCTCGGCCTCCCATGCCTTTTCAGCCTCCAACTCTCTTGGTCTCCCACATTCTGTAGTCTTTCACACCTTTTCAGACTCCCATCTCTCTCTTGGCCTCCCACATCTTTTCGATGTCCCACACCTTTTTGGCCTCCCATGCCTTTTTGGTCTCCATCTCTCTCTTGGCCTCCCACACTTTTTCCACCTCCCATACCTTTTCAGCCTCCACCTCTGTCTTGCCCTAACCACACCATTTCAGCCTGCAGCTCTGCCTTGGCCTCCCACACCTTTTTGGTCTCCATGTCTGTTTGCTGGACTTGGAAGCAGTAGCCAACCGTTTGTACGTCGTTGGTAGGAGGATCCATCTCCTCTCCCAGAAGTTTTTTATGGAAAATACTTATAGAGGTTTCAGGGAGCAGCGGGACAGTCTGCCAGGGCATCTGAGGTATCAGCTTACAAAACCAGACCTTTGCCTTCATACCTTTCAGTTTTCCATCAAAATTAGGGTTGGTGGCGACTTTCAGGCCCGGATGAGGTAAGAGGAAGCAGGAGATTTTGGTGAAGCATGAATGGATGTGCTTTCTGACGTTCTGCAGCTCTTCATGCTGATTTCCTGAGACCTGTGAGAGACCAGTTTGCCGTCAGGGGGGTTTCCTTCTGATGGGGACACCAGTAACGCTGGGCCAGCGGTGCTGGCAGGAGTACAGGGTACTCCGCACTGCAGCTGCTTACAGCGGGAAGGAGCAACAGAGAAGGACATCCCGTAGGGATACGCTGCGCGAGGATGAAGACAAGGCTCTTCCAGCCACCAAGGAACTAGCGTATCTCTGACCACATGCCCTGGGGCATGTTATTATCGTTTGGAAAATGTACGTGCCCATGTATGACTGGAATACAAAAATATTTGGGATTTCCCACTAGGGCCTTCCTTGTCTCGCATTTAATTAGGTCTCTCCACTACCAAATCAACCATGCATTTCCTGATTAATCCCAGCAGAGCCCTTGCCCATCATTTTTATTGTACAACTACCTATTACTAAAATGTCATTCCTGGTCTCTTGGGAATCTGCTGACTCCCACCTCTAACATCTCTCCCAGTCACTCCCAGCAAGAGAACCCCAGGGAGCCTGGGCCTGGGCAGAAGCCTAGCACAGCCAGCCTTAGCCCTCCACTGAACATGGCAAGGAAATTCAGCCTCCTAAAATGCCTCTTCTGTGATTTTAAGGCACTGGATAAGCGTGACCGTAACCAGCATCTCTGTACGCTCCAGTTCACACCTAAGAGTCAGCGTTATGGCCACCCAGCCGAACCCTCAGTCGTGCTGGTGCTCCGCACCCCATTCCCTGCTCCTTGCCCAGGATTACGCTCTCCAGCACTGGCTGTCCCCAGATCCCCCCCAGCACTGTCTCACCCTCGTGTCCTGTGCGCTCTCCATCCACGCAGGTGATGGCAGCGTATCATCCCCAGGGTCACAACTCAGATTCGCCTCTTCACTCTCCATCACCCACAAGCATACCTCCAGACTAGCACTGCTCATTAAATGAACCCAGATTAGAAAGAACGCACCTTCAGCCGCTTCTCCAAAAATCTTGCACCACCATCGGATCCATAGGAAAACTCATAAGGGAAGCTCCAGTCACGAACAAGGAATATAAGGGACTAGAAAACAGAGACAGAAACACAACGGGGTCAGTGCCATACAGCTCCCCCTAAGTCAAAGGTACCAGCTGCTCCAGAGCCAGCTCGGAAAAACTCATCTTTCACAGGCGTTGCTCTCTTGATTTCTGCCCATGGTAGGATCAGGACTGGCTACATGAGATGCCTATCTCCGCTGTACATTATCAAAAGGGGGTTCATGAGGGATTTCAGGGCCTCCCTCCTTGCCATCACCACTCGTAGCAGATGTCAGAGCCCACAGCGGTCACAGAACCCCCCCAGCACCGTCGCCCCCACCTTCTTGCCGCAGCAAGACGTGGCCCTGAGTCTCTGCCCAGCTCCAGCAGCATCTCACGCCTTTACCGGTAGAAATACCCCTCTGTGCAGGGCCACCCCATCATGGCACGGAGACCAGGCAGACTCATTGCATGTGTGGCCGTGTCCTACAAGGGGAAGGGGGGAGCAAAGCCCAGACTGCTGTATGGGTTTGCTGGGTGGCAGTTTGATTCCCGAGCTTGAAGAAAAGCGTTGATCATTTAACTGCAAAACAAGAAAGAGAATTCTGCTAACCAGGACAAAGGCAACGAGCTCCCTAATTCCAGCCACATTTAGTTCCATCCTATGGGAATTTTACAAGCTCATTTTTTCATCCTTTTTCACTGGGCAGCCTTCCAGACAGACTTTTAATGAGAAGCAGATGCAGGATAACGAGGGTGAATAAGAAATCACTGGCTTTTGTAATCTTTATTGAGGCATTCAAAGTTCCTATGAAATAAATAAATACCAGTACAGTCGACTTTTAATCTTTTAAAAAAAAAAGTTTTCAGAAGAAATCATGGCTTCAGTGTCTCATCTGTGCAAGCGACCTATGTCCCATGCAACGAATACACAGTTTGGAGGGGAAGCCCTGAACGCTGAAGCCCAGGAGGTGCCTGGGGTGCCAGCGTTCCTCTCATGAACATGAATAAGCAGGTCAGCAAGTGGAACCCATTTCATTGGAATTTCCCTAAAAATTGTCTGTTTAGAACAAAGATTTAGTGGAAGGAGGGAAAATATTTCCCCTCCTTATTTCTCTTCCATAAAACATCAGGAAAGTTTTTTGGGGGAAAAAAAAAAAAAGAAAACAGTGAGTTGGCCATTTCTAACTGCATGACAAGCCACAGCAACTGCACCCAGTTAGCTGTTTCAGGACACGCTGTTCTTTCTAAGACCATGAGATGCTTAGGAGACATATCCATGTTTAGGACTTTTCCACAAACACATTATGCATGCCTTGCACTGTTTGACTTGGAAATTATTTTCTTTTTTCTTAGGCAAAACTGTTCCAGACGTGCTGTCTTTACCATGCCTCATAGCTGCCCTCAGCCCCTCCAGCCCAGCAAACTGCCAGGCACCACGCTCAGCGTTTGCAAAGGCATCGTGACCAGGCCTGGCATCTGATCAGGGCTCCAATACCTTTATCAACTGAACTCGTGGTCTTTTAAGCACAGGCGGTTACACTTCAGCTCAAGTGCGAGGACACACCGTGGAGAGGAGAGAGCTGAAGGGAAACGTTAATTTTCCACTGCCAAGTATTACTTCCCTTCCAGCAGGATCAATGCAACTGCCTCGCTATCGACACTTTCTCCGCACTCCCTGCTTGGCAGCTCCTATAGGAGCTGTTTTCCAAAGCCTCCTTTACAGATTTGTATATTTTAAGAACAAAAGACGTTCAGCTTGTTTGACTTACAGGCCTGGAACCTCACCCAAGAAACTCGGGCTGTAGACTCTCTTCTGCAAAGAGAGCTCTCTCGATTTAAAGCCTGCAGCTACCAGAGAAGTCCCTGCATCTCTCATTAAGCCACCCTAAGCATTAAATTGTCCCCCCATTACCAGTGTGCTCCTTGCTGCTAGTCTGGCTTTGTCCAGCCTCAGCTGCAGACACTCAGCAGCACGCTGTCTGATCCTCCTGGCTGGAAAAGCAGTTTATTTACCATCGCCCTTCTCCGGCTCCTTAACCAAAACACTCAGCTGTCTTTAAAAACGTGCTTTGTAGGAACCAGCCCACTTCGCAACGAGGACAGATAGATCTCCATTATTCACCTGGCCACATCACCATCAATCCTTCTACCAAATTTTATCACATCTGCAAGGGTTACCAGCAGTCGTTTGATATTTTTCCCCAGATCATTAACGAAGATGACAGTGAATCAGAGAGACCCTGGGGGGAGCCCCAAGGAAACACTTCTGAAGGATGATGATTCCCTAGTAAAATTAGTTCAGTGTGCTCTGTCATCTATCAGTTAATGAGTTTTTAATCCATTTACAATGGATTAAAACAGACAATGCTGACTTGGTATGTTGTTCACTTGCTTTTAATCAGCATCGTAGGGAGATAAGGTTTACAGAAGGCAACGTATCATGGCAACAGTCACCTTTATCAACTGAACTTGCGGTCTTTTAAAAATTGATAATGGGATTGTTTGACGAGAGTTGCTATCCACCAAACTGTGTGACTTGACAGCAATTACGGTCTTTGGTAAAATCAGAGCCTATTACCCAGACCTAATGACTTAAGCATATTTCAAAGTTTCCCCTTACAGCCTCCTTTTTACTGATGGAGTAGGAAGTATTTCACTTTCACTGAAGTATTTGGCTACATTATCCTGATAGTTTTTAAATAAGGAACAGGAATATTTGTTTAAAGTCTGGCTTTTTTCTGTACCACATTACAATTTTCTCCTAGCTCTCACTACTACAAGTCATAAATTTTCATTGGTAGCTTTCACATTGTTTATCAGTCATCTGCCCGTGCCAGCATCCAACATACCCTCAAAGGTCCCCAACATCTTAATTTGTCCATTTGTTGTATTTATTAACCTTTTAATTTTATTTCCACTTCCTGATCACAGACACCCTATAAACCCCTTAGGCCTTCCAGGATGGTGGTGAGGACGGTAACTCTCTTTTTATGTTGGAAGGCAAAAGTAAAATAGCTGTAATCCATTCCCAATGACTATTTGCATTTTTACAGAATGTTTTGCTTGCTGCTGTTTTCCACTTTGGGGAAGCTCACAAACTCCCATCGACCTACTGTGGATGTCAGCTGGGACCAAGCCATTGGGACTGTCAAAGAGCATCTGGTTAAAGGAACGACTTGTACAGGACAAGGCCAGAGCCCCACAGAAGGTGTTTTCCTTCTATTTACCACCTCAACCATGCAATGAGCCCCGCAGATCCACTGCAGCATCAGGACATGTAGGGACATCGCAGCATCGCTCCCTCCATCCCCTTAGCCCCCGCTCCCTGGCTCACACCTCGTCCCGCAGACCCACAAAAGCTTCAAAACCTTTTCAAGCACCTCCCCAGCCTCCCAGGGGCCCAGGATTCGATGCAGTCATAATCAAAAGTCATACAAAATCATGACTCGATCTGTTGAAGGACTGGAGCTTTAGTGAGCTGCCACAGCCATGCCATGGCTACCTTCTGCCCCCTCTACCTTCCGCTTTGTCTCTTTTCACTCATATTCACTCTCCCCCTGGAAGGGGCTGTCACAGACAACTATCCTCCCACCCCTGGGGCTGCTCACAGCTCTGGTGTCCAGAGCAAGCTGCATCTGCTCGATGCTGTCCCTTTTTTTGAATGCCAGCTTTTCACAGGTTGGGCAGCAGCAGGATGAACAGATGTCCCTTACTTGACGTTAAAACCCCACTTAAATCGAGCCTTCCCACAGCTCTGCTGTCACTCACAAGCGCTCTGAGCTAATCCTTGTCCTTTCATTTTGCCAGGAGCAGGGATTCCCAGGGCAGGTGGGTTCAAACCTCTCCAAGTGAAGGCTGGGGAGAGTCCCGAGCAGACAGTGTGACAAACCTGCTCCAAAACCTGACTGTCTTCCAAGCCCAGCAGGACATCTGGCAGGACAGGGCAGAGCTCTCAGGATGATAAGGGTTCCGAGAGAAAAGAAAGAGGGATGCTGGACGTATTTGGAAGCCTCTTTGGGGGCAAGGAAGCATAAAGCTTTTCCTTCGCACAGCTGAGCCGATCCCCAGGCATCCCCATCTCCTTCTGTCCTGCAAACTGCAGTGACACCTCGTGGTAAAGCCAGCCGGCTTGGGGCCAAGCCACCTCCGGCACAGGGGCCGTGCGCTGTCCAGGACCCTCGGACTCACCTGGAAAGGTTTCAAGAATGTCTCCTCCATCGCCAGCCGGCCATACTCGGTGAAAAGCTGGAAGGAGAAGTAAAGAACAACAGGACTGTTAGCTTGTCAGTCGCCACGGCCGGGCAGACGGCTGTGGGCCACAGAGGCACAAGTAGCAAGGGACGGTTGTTGACTCGGGGCTAACAGCACCATTTGCAGAGCTGGAACAGAAACTGGCTGGCTGTGTGCTTTCGGTTCGCATCTGAGAGGCACATGGACCTGTTACGGACAATCACCATGCTGAGCCCTCACATGAAAGATCTCAGCCTGGAATTTTTGGCTGCCAAACCTGTGAAAAATGGCTCAAATCAGCTGCCTGCTATTGCTTTCATACCAACCAGAAACTTCACGTGCTACAGGGGACTGCTGGAGCCCTGCTCTCTTTAAACACTTCAGGAAGAAGCGGAAATGAATTCAGAAATAAGTACTTTCCCTGCAAATCCCCACCGTGCAAAGACTGTGAGATCAGCCTACCAGCAAGATTTGAAGGTTCTCCAGTCTCTCCGGACTCTAATTTCTAACCTAAGGCACAATAATGTATTTCACAGATGCAGAAAAATGGGTCAACTTGTTAAACAATAATGGTTTAAAATCCAAACTGAAAGATCAGCGTTACACTGGATAAGTTCAATGTTAAAAAGGCATAATTGTTAAAAATATTTACTGACTGAAATGATACAGAAGTTTTCAAATGATGACTTTTCCAGCTGGACTTTAGCTCCTGGAAAAACCTACCTAACCAATCAATGAATCAATCACCTAAACAGAAGAGAAAGCTAGAGGTAATATCAGGAAATGGGCAGGACAACTGTGCCTCAAAAATCCCATTAGCTGCTTGTCTCCAACAGTTAGGGCTGTAATTACCCTGAGGGGTCACCGGTATTGAGCCAGTACCAGATGTCAGTATCCAGGCTTATAAACAGCTATCCAATTTCTTTGGGCTTCTCCTAACAGTACAAAGATCTCGTCCTACAGCATGAACAGTGCAACTTCCATCATCAGCTTCACCGTCACTTAAGTCAAAGGAGTATTTTTACTGCCTCTACTCACGGAGTAGCGGACGGACACTCACAGCAGCAGGGTACAGCCAATACATGGTTAACTATCCTGTGACCCTCCCTGTACCAGTCACTTTAGCCCCCTGCTACAGGTCACTGCATGTTTCCAGCCCCATGGGTGAGTCCTGGCCTCTGATGGGTCTCTGCTCCCCAAGGAACCCCAGCACAATCCTGTGGAAGGACACACAGGCCAGTTTGAGCTATATCCAGACTGTTTGTGGCAGACTTGTGATGGGTGCTCCACACTGAGATGCTCTGGGATGGGTACTCCCCACCCACCCTACGCAGTCTGTTTGATGCTCCTCTAACCTTGTCACTAGAAAGTCAACTTAACCCTCTCTGACTGCAGCATCACCCACAACAACTGGACCTGTGCAGTGTGGACACATGAAAAGATACTGCCCTCCACTTTGCAGCAGCCTCAAATACAGCTGAAGATCATCACCACCTCCCCTCTCAGTCACTTTTGTCTCCTGACTCAACAGCCTTGGTTCCTTCAGCCTCTCTGTGTCCCTCAGCCACCTGCTGCAGCACCAAGCACGGCCAGGGGCCCTTTGCAGCTCCACAGGCGATCAGCCTTGAGGAAGACACATGCCCCAGAGACAGGAACAGTCCCTCCTGGCAAGTGCCCCACTGACTGTCCTGCCAAAGGACCCAGGCCCCCAAGAAGCCATGCTACGAGAGCGTAGGCAAGACAGGTTTCAACCCAAGTGACTGCTCCTCCACACCCATGAACCAATATGGGAGTTGGGAAACAAAACCCTTTTGTGGCTCTGAATGAGAAGGTGCCTTTCCAAAACAACAGAATTTGCAAGTGCAGAGCATAATCCAGGCCCCCCAGTGCTGCAGAGCAGCAGGGACAAGGGTCTTACCTGCAAGTGCTGCAGATCATCTTCCTGCACGTTCTGGGACAAGTTATAAACCTGCATTTAAAAAACAAAAACTTCAGAGCACTCAGAATGGCCTGTCCTTTGGGCCAACACGGGGCTTGGTGTGGTTAAAGCCTACGACATTACCACAGGGACACAGCCGAAGTCCCAGCTGGCCTGTGGTGCCGGCACAAGACAGGCCCCAAGCACAGTTGTACTGCTGGACAGACTCACACTGTCAGACAGACAGGCACTGCAGCCCCCTGTGCAGCAAAACACTCCAGCATGGGACCACGAAGGGCTTTCATGCCCCAGCCTGGAAGCCTGTCAGGTCCAAATAATCTTCCTTCTTTGCCATTTTTATGATGTGCTGTGCTCTGTACCAAAACACAGTTTCCATCCCATTCGAAGGGAAGCCCAATAGGCTATGTCGTTACTGGGGTGTGAACATCTCCAGCTCAGAGGTTTCTCCAGCAGCACTGAGACAAAAGCAAACCCAATTCCCCAGACCAAGGTCCTTTCCTCTTTGGTAGCTGGAAGCAAAAGGGTGCATGTGCTGCTGGCCCTGCTCTTGGGGTGAGATGAGGAGATGAGAGCGTTCCCTGTGATGATGGAGTCATGTGTGAATCCTGCCCATAGGCTGGCCTGTGGCTCTCCCACCAAAGGCCCTGACTAGCTGCTGTGTTAGGCTGGTGCCAAGCTACTGGGGTTTTGCCACCACCTTTTAGGAAGTGATTCCTGGAGACATCCTCCTTCTTACCTGTATCGAGCTGATCATGGTGCTAAGGGCAAACACGGTGGCCGAATCCCGCAAGGTGGACTGACTGTCAAAGGTCCCCTGCGTGTCCATCAGTAACACTGCAACCTGAGAGGTAGAAAGCTCCATGTCAGCTTGGATGCACTTGTTCAGCATCTGCATCCAAGCAAAATCACTCTCAAATGCCAAAGGGGTCGGGGGGTGAACGTCAGCTGCATTATTGTGCTGGGAATCTCACTGGTTCTGGTTCAAACTCATAATTGGTGGAGGACAAAGGAAAAGAGCAGCCCCAGTCACTCTTGACAGCGCGATGATTCCAGCAGGCAGCGAAATGAATGCTATGCAACGCAGAGGAGGGAACTGCTTTGCTCCTCAAATACTTGCTGTCAGAGCGGATGGGTCTTTTCCTAAGTCTTCATTAGCTTCATGTCACCGAAGCCAAACAGGGCATTGTATTACACCTCCTTAACCCAAAACACCAGTCAGTATTAGAAATCACACCGTGAATAATTCAGTGTCACTCTGGTGTTGGGGTCTCTATTAAAGAGCAGACAAATACAAATATTCCTGGCTATAAGTTGAATTTACAGGATACCCCAAAATCCAGTTTGCACTGTATTTGACCACCCTGAATGAAGACACTCCATTTTGCAGCTACTGCTCTAGGAAAGGGGAGTAGTTTGCAAGGACCTCACATTCAAGATCCCTGGGAAGAGCAGAGAAATAAATTCTGGGATGCCAAGAGTTAGAGGGACACCTAGAGAGCATATCAGGGACACCTAGACATTGTATCAACTCATTGCATTAAACCCATTAGGGATATGGTATTGAAGACCTTCTCTAAACTTGCACAGGCATTTGAGCCACTCAAGATAAGGCAGGAGAGTCTTACAAAAGCTGGAAGAGAAAAATGAGCTGACCAGCAACAGACAGCAATGCAGCAGAGAAGCACACACCTTTTTACCATCCGGCTTGTCCACCAGGAAAACCTCGCTCCATATCTGAATGCCAGTCGTCTCCCGCTCAGACCCTCCCCTCCAGGAGAAACCAGTCAGAGGCTCATTGTAATCTCCGACCCAGTCCACTGCTTCCTGCAGGGAGGAACAGAAAAAATTGCTGAAGTTCTTATCTCACTTTGGTTTTACACTTTCCCTCTGTGCCGCCTCCACCCCAGCACTGGAGGGGGGCAGCCCCTGTTAAGAGAGGTCTCCTACAGGGCAGCAAATGTGGACACCTGTGCTCCAAAGTCAAGAGTCCACTAGAGACCCACTGGTGCACCAGGCTGTGGAAGGATCTGCTCTATTTTATTTTGTGAAGCCAAGTGTCCTGCTCATCCCTGGCCGGTACACGGGAGCAATGAGTAGCAGCACCATACTCCTGGGAAGAGCCACCTGAGCTGGATCCGTACCTTATTGTACATGTACCGCAGCATGAAGTCCATCAGGAATGATTTTCCTTTTCTAAAAGCTCCAGCAACAGACACAGCCACGACCTCTTTATCTCTGACAGCCTCTGAGAGGAGGATGCGGTTCAGTGCAGCTTCATCCAGCTCAAAGGAATGGTCATCTTTGACAATGAGGACTTGGACTGGTCCTGCCTTCCTCACGGACTCCTCCTCCTCTGAGCTCCACTCGTAAGTCTTCTCTGCAAAACTACCTGCATAAACAAGTAAAACAAGAGCTGTTAGGTTCCTTCTTCTGCAAAGTGCAGAATCAGACAGCAGGGCTGGACAGGGCCAGCTGGCCCAAACAGCCATCCCAAACCAGCATCGTTCAGAGCAGGTATCTGTTGAACCTGTCCTCAGACATCTCGATGGAGACTCCATGCCACTCTGGGGCCATCTGTCCACGTCCTCCCTGTAGGCAGAGAGTTCCCTGCTGGAATCTCCCTTGACAAAACACATCCATTACTTTTTGTCCTACGAGAGTTGACATGGAGAACAGATAACATGGAGAACAGATCACTCTCTTCTTGCCTGCAACAACTTCTTACACACACAAAGACTGCCATAACACCTCCCTTAGCTTTTTCTCTGCTAGAAGAGAGATGTCCAAGCCCCTCAATCATCCCTTGCTATCAGTCTAGGCATCTGACTGCTCTGGACACAGCCCACCAGGTCCTTCCTGAAGGCTGTCTCAAAAATGGATCCAGCATTCAAGCTCAGGTGTCTAAGTACCTCATGGCTCTACCAAAGGACTCTGCCTTTATGCAGCCTGTGCAACTGCTGTTTCTGTAGCAACAGCAGAGTCTCGCTCCATCTGCAGTCTGCACCAATGCTCAAAGTGTAATCTGCTGCTTCTGCCATCGACCTCATCGACAGCCTCACCCCGAGACAGCCCCAGCAGGAACCAGGCCACGAAGACACGTGCCCATCTTGATAAAAGCCACTTCTTCACTCCCAAGTGGAAAGCATATGCAAAGCACAGGCACTGCTCACTTTCCCACTTCAAAATGGCAAGGTTCCCTGCAGAGCTGCTCCCCGGTACAGAGGCGAGTGCTGCCCAGGCCGTGTAGCATTCATACGGCCTTACAAGAGGGTCTCACCTCCCCACCGGGACAGGGGAGGAGTGAGAAGCATGATGCTGCAGCAGGAGCCTTTGGAGGGGATGGGCAGGGACCCAGCGTTCCATCACCGCATCCACGCTCGGCAATGGCAGCAGGCCAGACAGACACGGATCACCAGGCCGGCGCAGCTGAGACGATTACAGCTTTTCATGGCCTCATGGTCCGTTTGGGCCGCTTCGTGTACCTGCGACAATACGGGAGATGGATGCGTTTTAAGACCTGCCATCCACAGACACTGCAGCCCTGGGGTTTGCAAAGAGCAGGCCGGCTCCAGTAATTTTCCTTTTGTTGTCTCCAAACTTCCCAGCACAGGAAAGAGATGCTGAAGGTGATTAATCATGCCAGAAGCTGAAGGTGATTAATCATGCCAGTCACCTCACCTTACAGCCAGGCGAAATCTCCTCGCCAGCAGCGAAGGGAGCGTGTGACCGAAAGTTCCCCCACATTTCTACAAAAACTTCCTGGCTCATTGGCTCAGGCTGCAACTTTCCAAACATAGTAGCCTCAAGTTAAACCTCCTTGGTCTCTGTTTCAGCCCCTGACCTCGGGGACCCAGTTTTCAGCCAGTCCCAGCTGTTTCAGAGCACAAGGACTATGTGTGCACATGCTAAAAGGCAAGCTATAAATACCAAGAGGAATAGGGTTTGCCCATTCTGGGCCTCTTCATAAAGAAGCCTCCAGCAGCAACTTCATATTTGAAATAACAGCAGTGCTTTTGTACGAGTTTCTGATTTCCTATGATCCTGCAATGAAATACCAGGATCATTAAGCCTGGTTGCTAGGGGATTTCTGGTGGCTCTCGGACATATACTACGAGCTTTCTTTGCTCACAGTTGAAAGACAAAGCTCTTTTCTTCCCCATGCTTGGAGGTTTTTTAGCAAAACAAAAGTCCCAAACGCTCTGAAAAGCTAGATTCTCCACCAGACTGCAGCAGCTGGGGACCAGCAGCACCAAACTCCCTTTAAACACCAAACCCCAGCCCCTGCCCTGTGTCACTGCTTAGGGGCCTCCAGGAAAAAAAAAACAAACCAAAACTAATTTCAAATACACCCAGGATCCAGGCACACATCACCAAATGGCTTGAAAAATGAAGGTCTCTGAGAGCAGTCAGTCCTTTTGCCACACACACCAAACACCGTTTCCACCATTAAGATCTTCCCTACATGTAAGTATGGACAGGTGCCAAAGGGCCACCGGCTCGCGTGCTCTTTTTAAGCACGGCCGTGCTGCAAATGCCATATAAAGTCTATGATAGGAAATAATACCTCCTCTCCCACGGTGTTTCCCAATGCCCTGCTCAGCTAACTGAATCCAATTTTTTTTTTCTTTTTACAGCTGCACAGAAAGGACAGTGGAGACAACCTTGTATAGGATGTGACTCATGGCAGAGGCAGGAAAAAATTGGTACGTCAAATTAAATCTAAACATTTCCATCTCTAGCCAAGCAATCAGGGCTGTAGGCGAAATAGCTTTGCCACCTCCCCAGACCAGACAAGTCCCATCTTGCAGAGATGCAGAGAGAGGGAGAGGGGGACAGCATTTTACTCGTCCCACACTAGAAGTAATGGGAGCTGCAGCCAGAGCACCCAGCTGGGTACCAAGACGGGCACAAACCCTGCTGTCTGCAGGCTTCAAGCACAGGGAAAGGCAGCACGGATGCCCCCAGCCCAGAGAGCCGAATGGACTGCCAGTGCTGGTCAAGGATCCGAGCACCATGACAGAGGACTGAGGGGGGTCCCTCGCATCCTCCTACCAGAGGGACAGTTGGTGCCAGATTCCCCCTCTTGCTGCTGCTGGTACCTGGATGGGATCTCCCAGATCTTCCTCTCCCTCCGGTTCAGCTGCTGGAAAGAGCAACAGCCAGTGCAGAGGAGAATAGATTGTGTTGTCCCTTCAAAACAACAGAATCTGTAAGGAGCGGGGTTTTTTTAGCAGATATTGACAGATTTGGGGACAATGTCTCCAGGGACAGGTAACAGTCCAAAGCGGCCATGGTCTCCCAGGGGATGTCCTTGCTTCCATCACGTGAACACCAGGAAAGCCAGGCTGTTTGCACAACATAGGGGCAAAATACAAAGTATTACGGGCAGGATATACTGATTTCCCAGTTCACTGGAAAGATCAGGAGAAAAGGCATTATATTAAGCAGGTCTCTGAACTAATTTCAGCCCTGTTATCACATAATCACAGACTGGTTGGGGTTGGAAGGGCCCTCTGGAGATCACCCAGTCCAACCCCCTGCCAAGGCAGGGGCACCTACAGCAGTTGCACAGGATCACGTCCAGGTGGGGTTTGAATCTCTCCAGAGCAGGAGACCCCACAGCCTCTCTGGGCAGCCTGTGCCAGGGCTCGGTCACCCCCACAGTTCGGAAGTTCT
>NW_009612201.1:47529-55205 GCF_000690535.1 Cariama cristata
GCTGAACAGCCCGAGTCCCCTCACCCTTTCCTCATCAGGGAGATCCTCCAGCCCCCTCATCATCGTCACCGCCCTCCGCTAGACTCTCTCCAGTAGTTCCTTGTCTTTCCTGAACTGGGGAGCCCAGAACTGGACCCAGCACTCCAGATGTGGCCTCACCAGGGCAGAATAGTAGAGGAGGAGGAGAACCTCCCTCGACCTGCTGGCCACACTCTTCCTCATGCACCCCAAGGTACCAATGGCCTTCTTGGTCACCAGGGTACATTCCTGGCTCATGGGCAACTTGTCCCCCAGGACTCCCAAGCTGGTGAACAGGTTAAACGAGACCAGACCCAGAACTGACCCCTGGGGACCACCACCAGCCACAGGCCTCCAACCAGACTGCACCGCTGACCACAACCCTCTGAGCTCTGCCACCCAGCCAGTTCTCAACCCACCTCACTGTCCTCTCATCTGACCCACACCTCCTGCCCTTACCTATGAGGATGTTAAAAGCATCAAAAGCCTTGTTAACTCTGCTTCTTTCACGTATGCCATCTGCAGACAAAACTCTATCTTTCATATTTATTTCCATGTGATGAAAGTTCCACGTTCTGTTTAATAGATTACCTGCCACACTGGAGAGCCAGAGATTATTTTATAAGATGGCTGCGCATTACTGGAAATCAATTATTTTAATTGGTCTTTGTGGCATAAATTAGTTAACTGCTTTGAAGGAAGTTGTACCTGGCAATGGCAAAACGTCATCCGGCCAAAAAGGAAAGGAAGGAGACCTCAGCTTTCCTAAACACACTCTTGTTTTCACTCATTTTCTAACTTGACTCCTCCTTTCTGTCGTCTCTCTCCCGGCGCCTCGCAATTACATCAATTCTCAAGCTGCTCGTTCAGAAATTGCCAGGATACAGTTCCTTTTCCCGATTTCATAACAGCTCATTTCCATGACTCTAAAGTGGGGTGGAATCCACATCTCTTTTCCATATGGTGATTCAAAGTGGAAAGGTGAAGGAGATCAGAATTTGCATTCATACTTACTGGGCTGTCAGACAGCAGCAAGGAACTGGCCCAACTCACGCAGCCAGCCCCATAATACAGGACATACTGCTGAGGGTCTGAGGAAAAAATAAAGCATTCTTCAACTGCTCTAGGATCTATTTTTGGTTAAAATTAAATAAATTAAAACAGCGTATTTCACACTGCACCTGTGTACAGACTTGACAGCCGACGTCTAATGTATTTAAGCTCCTACAGAAGAATAAATTAGGTAAATTATACGTCACTAATTATGCAACGTACCTTTGCTGAGTGCTTGCTTAAGCCTGTTCTTCCTTAGCTATGGAAGAACAGGTCACAGAAATGCTGACTGCTTTCCAGAGACCCGACTAATAAAGTCAGCTTTTTCCTTAAATGAGTTTGCACAATAAATAAATTTCATTCCAGAGAATGAAACGCAGACGTGACCCATCATCTCTGCAAACACAGGCTGCCTAACCAGACCCTGAGAAAGCCGATTTGCCAGGTCTGCTCTTGTGCTGTCCTGGATCCCAGGAGCCTCACCTACCCAAGCACTGCCCATGAAAAGCAGAGGCTGCCAAGCGCTGAACAGACCTTACAGTCAGGCTGGATCCTTCTGCACATTCTCCAGAGAGCTTCAGCTTCCAGGAAGCTTATCTGCCCTCTGTAAACGGCACTGGCAAAGAAAGACATCTCTCTCCTAGCTGCAGTCTCCCTTGCACTTATCGCACTCAGCGCGGCTGCTGCTGTGACACGAGTTCTGCTCACTCTATTCATGCTGAACTACCTCTGCCACACGACAACCAGCCAACGACCATCAGCAAGGCTCTGAGGAGGCTGGGAAAGGAAGGCAGCATCGCTTTGAGCATGCACCAGACATCCTCTCCTTCTCCCCGAGACAGGCTTGTGCAGAGCTCTGCATCTTATCCAGCTAGTGAGGGAAAAACAAGACATAAAGCATTGAAGCAAAGCACACATCCTGGACAGGCAGGGCAGAGGGGATACTGTACAGCAATAACCTGTATCGACCCCGCGTAAAGGATCAGATGGGATCCTGCACAAAGGATGCATGGCAGGGCACAGCTGCATCCCGAAGTGCTGAGACTGCCACGGGAGCCTGGCCTGGCCAGCTATGAGTTAGCAAATTCCCTCAGCGTGGGGCTGCCATAAGGCGTCTAGACCGAGGTGCTCCTGGGAATCAGTATCTTCAAGAGGACAAAGCAGAGAAGCCTGGGTGGGTAAAGCTCCCTCTCATACCCATCACTGCTCTGCAATCTTGCCTGCACCGCGCTCCCCAAGGGTTTCTAGCGAGCAGGTCCGAAAGCCTCCCGAGCTGGGTTTTACAACACACACATTCACCACTCCTCTCTATATCCTACCTGTGCCCCCTGCATCCAGGGCACGGCTGACCTCACAGCCACACAACCCTCCCTCCACCCTGCTCACACCTCTGCTGGGATTTGTGACACCCTCATGGAGTCAGAAGACCCCAGACCCAGGGAGGGGAAACACTGGGTGCTAGCCAACAATAGCACCCACCGATCAGAGCCACCAAGCCCCCCTGAAGCAGCACACGTACACATGTACCTCCCTCAGGCCCCAGCCTTGCTACGCTGTCTCCTTACGCCTGGGGCTGGCGGTCTGGGAAATGCAGCAGGGAATGGGAAGGCAAAGCCAGACCTTCTCGTCCCCAAGTGGGAAATCACTTGCACCTCCTCAGACTGGATCTACAGATGTAACCACAGCTCTGCTATGAACCAAGGTGCAAGGCAGGCTCTTGATACCTGTGGAAATGATGGGTAAATGACACAGTCTGTGATGAAGATCTCCACCCCGGGAGCTGCAGGGCATTGCTTAGAAACATGTGAAGAGGACTGACATGTAAAAAAAATAGCCCTGTCCTTCATCAAGAACGGCAGGTAAAAGGCCACACTTGGTAGTCATTTGGGGTCTCGCTTTGAGATCCCAAACTACCCTCTCCAAAGTCAGGGCAAACTCTTATACCCCATCCGCACAGCAGTGTTAACACCTCTGCCCAATGCAATCTGCACTCCCACGTGCTCCTGGCGAGCACCCCACTTCTCTGCACCCCAGGATGCTTGCAGCAGGGAGTCGAGTAGGGCGGCTACAGCTGCCAGGCTTGGTGCTCATCCTTTGCTTTTTTTGGAGCAGTGGTAAGATGTAGAGTGCACCTTCTTCCCGCCAGCCCTGAGTCATCCGGCTGGCAGCACAGCGACTTCAGCTAAAGCGTGGCCAACTCAGCCCCTTTTCCCTTTGGCAGACGAAACAAGGAGATGAATGATTATGCTGATAACACGAGTGGTTTGGGACCTTCCTGCATAAAAGACTGCTGACAGAAACAAGAGCTTGGATGATTACTGGCCACCAAACCTGACTGTTACAACAGACACATCTCAAATGCCAAAGTTCAACGTGAAACGTTTTAATGACGACACCTACTACCACTTACATGAAGCTACGGTGCCTTAGCTGGCTCTGAAACAGCAATGCCTACCGCTGTGAAATGCCCGGGCTGACTTCATTATTAGCATGCTTCAGAGACACAGGCACACAGCTACCTTGGGAATAAAGCAGATCTGCAGATCAGAGGTTTTTCTAGAAGTTTTTCAGGAAGTCTGAGGTCACATGAGACAGTTAGGTGGCTATGTTCATGCCAGTTCATGTGCCAGGACTGGCTGATACAAAGGTCATGTGGGCAACTCTCAGGGGGAACCTTATTCCCATCTGTGTTCATCAAAAGACTGTCGTAAGAAAGTGTTAGCAAAAGGCCATTATCTGTTTGTCAGGTACAAATCCTGGGCCTGCTCACTTACTCATGTTTAAGCCGAGCCAGACTCAGGTGTGACGTGATGACTGAAACACATCTTGCAAGAATACGTCTCCAAAACTCTCGCTTCGCCCCCAGCATGCATTTTCTGCATGGTCCTTCATCCCCTCTCTTTGTCAGCAACCAGCCTCCCTCCACCACCAGTATCTGATTTAGTCATTTCTGATATGAAATTATTTTTACCCTTTTGTTGTTACAATTGCCTAAAAATCAAGTTCGGTACATGTGCCACAAAATCCTAGGATATAGCATGAAAGGCAATTACACTGTGGAGAAAATTTTTACGTATATAGAGCACTTTAAATACGTTTTACTGGCTTGGCAGAGTTTAGCATCTTCTCTGGAGCCTCTACCCCATTTGGGAAATTCGCGTCCAGTTACTTTATTGCCATAACACTTAATCTTCCTTCAACTGATAGGAAATGTGACCGTTTCTGGCAGGAACAAAGGAGCTGGGGTCTCTCTAGACTGAAGTGACTTTTGGGGGTGATCCATGGGACATCTTGTGCCTCCCTGAGCGCGATGATACCTGCACCAGCCTCACTCCTCTGCTGGAGAAGGTTCCAGTCAATGATGCAGGGGAGTTAACATAAGACCCATTGCTTACGAACATCACCTAGGCCTTAAACAACATTTATGTGTGCTGTTTCTCACCCATGGGTTTAGCAGAGAAAATACAGCAAGATAACAACCAATTCCATACGCTGCTTCCCCCTTCCATTAATCAGGCAGGCAGCCAAGGCCGAAGGCTCTCACGGCACAGACACGACATGAAGCACGACGAAGGCACCATGTCACCGCTGCGAGGCAGGCACAGGGCATCTCGGGTCTTCCCCCAAAAGGGGAAAGGCAGGCCGGTCTTGTTCCTGCTCATCTTGCAATGGATCAGACCATGCTATTCAAATTCTTTGTACAATGCTGCTGCCTTGAAACCAAAGGCACAATGACCAAGCATCATGTTTAGCTTGCAAGGTTGTCTCTTCTTTCTAGTCCCAATACTTTGTTTTCTTTTCTCGTTTACAAGCCAGTAATTTGGTTGTGAATCTTCTCATATCTAGCGGCTTTTTGTGTAAAGGCCCACCTGTCCGAAAGCTCTCGGCTTTCACTTTTCAGGAGGTTTCCAGCATTCAGAGTCACAAAGAAATCCCAGTAAGTGGAATCTGAAAATCCACCATTAAAGGTCAGAAACCAATTAACAAACAGAAAGAATTTAGCACTGTCAGTTAAAAAAAAAAAAAAAAAGGACTACCAAAATCACTCTAGTCTTTCCGGTTTAACATATTGCTGTCCAATCTAAAAGTGTGGCACTGATGATCTCAGCCTGGCCCATGCTGGAGAAGAGTCCCTTCCCCCCAAAACAGTTGCTCGGCCCTTCGTGGCAATCAGACCCCTTTAGGAGCTCCCATGAATCTCACATCCAGTTTGAAAATCCTGACCAAGAAGTATATATAACCTCTGTAATCCCTTTTATGGTTTTAAAATTGAATTCTTGACGAGTGGGTCATTCCAATTACAACATGGGCCACGATGGGAAACATGAGAGATTTCACACAATTTGTTCCAGTCTGTGCTGTTTAAGTGAGTGACTGGGAGCAGAGATCTCTAATGGCTTGACTGTGTCGAGGGGAGCAGGCTGCTGAGCGTCCGCAACTGCCAAGCACAAAGAATTTCAGAAAAAAAATAATCGGTGTAAGCTACTGCAAGCCTTCACTGAGCCGGCTGGACTTCACCGTGCCAATCAGGATTTAGACTAACAACCCTTATTTTGGGAAAAGCAGGGTCCCCTACTCTTACCAAGAAGCTATACGTGATTTTTTTCATCTGCAGCTCCCTCAGCCATTCATCCAGCAACTCAGCAGCAGTTGTGAGGTCTATGCACCACTTGGCACGTTCAGTAAGAGAGCCTTAAATGATGCACAGCCTTCTGCTGACCTTCTGCCCAGGGCTAAATCCTACACTTGTTGCATTACACGCGCTCCCGGGGATGTACATATGTGACAGTAACCCAGCTTTGATAGCTGACCGGAGGCAATTTCTTCTGGGTGCCATATACTCACTCACCCTAATTTGCTCTGTGATCTTTAAAAAGGCAAATTATTTTTATGAAACAAAGGAGAAGGGTTGCGCTAAGCAGTTGTCCGTTTTCAGGCCTCACTAACCAGAGAGTAATTAGGACAAAGCTTGATTCATTTCAAAATAGCGTTATATTTTTAATGACCCATAAGCCCATTTTTAGAACACAGCAAGGACTTTCTACTTTCTGCCTTAGTTTGAGTAAAAGCCTGAGACTCCTTCTTCGCCAGCTAGGCTGAAAAACCTAGCAGTGGAACAGTCACCCCACGGACTGATGTCACCAGACAATGCTGCAGTCACTGGATGTAAACACGTCTTTCAGGGCAATGAGGTTCTGTTGTATAAACGCACACTTTTATTAAAAGGGACGCTTTTTTTTCTTCTAGTAAAAAAATACAGGCATTTATTACTTGCAATGTCAACCAGCCTGGCTAAGTGCCAGGAAATCATTCTAGGAATAGGTAAACCTCTGTGGAAGACAGGGTATGATTTTGACCTGTGGATGGGTTGCAGCAGAAGGCAGCTGATCCCGCAGAGATCCCCTTGGATCCACGGATGGTTCCAGATTCTTGCAAAACTTACAGAGAATCTAAGGAAGAGTTCATCGAATCAGTGACACATCACATTTCACTCGAGTACAGCTCAGCAGCATGTTTAGACTGAGGGATGTGCCTAATTGTCTTGCTGGACTAAGGCTATACTTTCCAAGATTATGTTTTCTCCATTTATATCCGTTTCAGCATCATTTGCATTTTCTTCTCATGCTACCAAGATCTGATGGAAAGCACCAGCATGTGTACGTGTGTGCAATGCTCAACGCACACAGAGACGGGACTGACAGCTCTGTGAGACGAAGCTGAGAATGTCAGCACATTCACTGGGAAGTTTTCCCTCCAGTTTACCCAAGGGTCTAACGACCTTCGTCAAGAGTCACGGTTAAAAATGGCACTGATCAAATGAGCGTCGCTCGTTTTCTCCTTGCCGTCTTGCAAAAAGACACCCACCCGCTCCGTTTACTCAAATCACACACTCCGTTATCTGAACGCTTCTGCAAACATGTCCCTGAATTGTTAATCATTACCATGGGAAATATTACACTCATCTATACAAATTAGAATGTAATTTGTGTATCTAAACATCACAGCTCAGCTCACCTGCTCTGCCTGATGAGACAGATCCCGCGAGCACCGACGAGTGAGCTCACATGGAATACAACTCGGGGGAAATGACAAACCGCACTCCTCAGCAGCCTCAAATAATGGCAAATAGCCGTATAAAACCTGATTTTCTACAAAACAGACGGCCCGTCAGTGGAAGTTGGTAAAGCGATACCTCGCTGAGCGCCGGCCACAGAAGGCTGGGCCGCAGCCCGGGCTGTACGCAGGGTAAAAGGCGGCAGGACCCCCTTCGCTTGCTGGGTGCAGCCCACCTGCGGGACCAGCTTTGGGCCCGGTGGGGAAGCAGGGGCTGCTGGTGGATCCAGGCCTGCCGCAAGGAGCAGCTCCAGAGAAGAAGGGAAGTCTCACAGGAACACGCCACAGAACTTCCTCCTCGCCATGACCCCGCTCCACTCCCCGGCAATGCTGCTGCCAGCTCCCCCGGGCCCAGGCGGGGTTTGTAAAGGGATGGATTTAAAATGGCCCCTCTCTGGAGGGCGTGACACGCCAACAAAGCCCTACAGCCTCCAGAAATGTGAAAAAACCCGCTGTAGGAGCGACCTGCTGGGGCGGGCCGGCGGCTCCGT
>NW_009612202.1:0-6902 GCF_000690535.1 Cariama cristata
GGGCGGCTCTGCTCTGCCCTGCGCAGCCGAGTGAGGGAGTGAAGCCGGTTGCTACAGGCAACCGGGAAGCCCGTGGTGGCGAGCGGGGCCGGTGGGTGTTGGTTAGGCCTTGCCGTGTGGGGGAGCTTGGCCGGGCGCCTTGCAGAGGAGCAACCGGGTGTGCCTGCGGTGAAAGGGGCCTGTCCCTTCCGAAGGAGTCTCTCCCGCGTCCCTCCTGCACACGCCCGCAGTCGTGAACAAAGTCTGTGAGGAAACTTGGAGTTACTCAGTCTGAGGGAGAGTCCTGTGCTTGTAAACCTCGCTGCTAATTGGAGTTGCACAGGTCCACTTTTCTTCTGGTGTGAAAGTTGTGTGTATGGAAGGGAGAGGCACACATAGTGTAAAACTCACTCTAAACTCTTCAAAAAAACTGCCATGAGGTGTACCAGTATTTGCATTTTAAAATCTATTAATGATGTTCATAGTTTAAACTGATGGTCATCCTTTGCTGTCAGAAAATAATGGTTACAAAAGCTGACAGTACAGGAGGTCTTGCAGCATACTCGGGGGTAGGGGTTTTTCTTCTCTACACGTTTTTCTAAACACAGGTTCTTGTTTCTAAATTTCCAAATGCACTGCAGTACTGGGAAAGTACTTAGGCCCTCAGCTTTTTTCCTCGAATATGTACGTCAATTTACTGAGCTTTTGTTACACCTTGATTATAATCAAGTTAATTTGGTGGGCAAAAGCAGTTTTCTAAGCTACCTCAGTGTTTGAAGCCTCCTCATGCTGTGTCTATCCTGGTGCCTGAAGTGATGCTGAAATACAATCATACTTTGTTTTAAAAAACTCAGCTTCCTTCAACCAACTGCAGAATGTTTCAGTTTTCATAAGCTCAGTAGGTTGTCTTAAAGCATACAAACAAGTGCAAATCTTAACAACTGCCTGTTTGTTGACATAGGTTTTGACTATATGCTTTTAGAAACAGTGATTTATGAGGAGTACAAGGTATAATATGAGAACAAGTGAACAACCCACTTAAAGCAGTATAATTAATGGTAAAGTCCAACAAAATCGGGCTTTGGATCTGACTAAAAGTTAATCTTGTTCTGTTACCTAATTTGTGATAGTTTAGAAGTGTCTTTAACTTCTGGTTAGCCTCTAATTCTTCAGAAGAATAAGAACTGTTGCAGGAGAGTATTTGCGCTCTAATCAGTAGTTGTCTAGAATTTATTTCGACCTTGAAGCTGAGGGTTTAATTTTGTTTCAGAATTGTTATCACTGTTCTGGAAATTCTTGATAAACCTATAAATACTTAGTCCCATGTGCTTCTGGATTTGTGGCAATGGTTCTGAAGTTCAGAACTGGATAAAAATATTCACTTTCTTGGGATTGACTTGCCTGGTCCTCTGTCACAGGAAAACTTGTTCTGCTTGCCTTTTGCTATTCTAGAGCAGTCCATGCAACGATTTGTTTTAAAATGTTTATGTTCTTTGTACTGTTTACTATCTTACTACATATACATTTACTTTTTTCTGTAGGATCATTTTCTTCTTGTTTTCTTCTTGGACCTTTGGCTACTTTTAATAAGGAGCAATGCAAACACTTTACAAATAAAACTATCTTCTGAAAACCTGACTGTGTTCATCTGATGTCCATGACATAAATACTGTGAAGAAGCTAAAATTAATTTTAGAAGTGGTTTAAGTGAAAATAATTAATTGCATTTATTTTGACGCAGGTATGAAAACTCAATGGGGTCATCCAAAAATGTAATAAGTGAGCCTATTGATGTGGAGGAAGGCTATAACATGATGGTAAGACCTTTGGCTACTGTGACAGTGTGGTAGGATTTTTCCTACTGCAAGAAAACCTAATTTTTCATGTTGGGATTCGTTGATAAATCAGTTAATTTGTACCTTCTCTGAAAGTGTTCCTTCTAGAAACTTGAATCATTTTAATTTTTTAACACCGTAATGAGAAACCTTCAAAATGAATTTTACTGTAGGAGAAATTTGAGCATTTCTTCTGTTTTTGCATCATTTCTAGCTGTGTCAGTACACGGGTTTTTTTGTACCTCAAGGCGTTTGTTTCAGCTGGTTCCCATTTTAAACTGCTTTCATCAAACCTGTGCTCTGGTGTAAGGCTATAGTATTTGGTTACACTAATAGAGTGGTGTTCTTTGAAGTAGCTGAGGTTAGAGCTGAAGTCATTTTCTTTGAGAATGCAGTGGATGAAACCAGTGGTTTTATTTACAGCAATGTATTGTATGTATAAACACCATTAAAACAAGAATCCTCATAAAAGGTCTTTTAATAGTCATAGCATGCAAAGAAGTAGTGTAGACTAAATAACAAAAATCTGCTATTGAAGGTTAAAAAAATTGCTAGTCAGTCCTTTTGCCTAACAGATGGTTGTATCTAGAGGACTTTGAAGAACGTAACTTCTTTGGATAGTTAAGTAGCGAATAGGAGGGATTCAGGTTGAAGAAGCAGTCAGAAACCTATGTATCAGTATCGCTTCACTCATATGAAGGAGGGTATTAAAGCTTGCTATTGTCTAGTCAAATGAAAAGACTGTGTTGATACCCACTATGGCCTTGGGCACAATAGTTTACGCTTCTCTGTGCCTGTACACTTCATTATTGCTAACTGTCCCGTTAAGGCCTCCTTTAAGGGCTGGTTGTTTTCTTTTGACTGACATCTGAGTTATGGGGACTAGAAATTTAAGTCAGGCTCTGGTTTCATGATACAAAGTAGTTTGAAATGTCATGTTGAGATACTTCTGCTTTCCTTATAAGCCTTCTGGCTTGTAAAAAAAAAATAGTTTAAAAAGTCAGTTTGGTGTGGACTAATGCAAAGTTTTACACTTACATGGGAGTAATGGTCTCCAGAAACAAGGAGAGGAACCTTGGGATTATAGGAGGTTGTATGTGCAACAAGAGAAATTCTGCTTATATATTAGGAAGAGTTGGGTCTACTCTGACCAGGGGATGAGGACTTGGGGAGTGGACTAGACCTGCAGAGGTCCCTTCCAGGCTTTGTTATTCTGTGACTGTGTAAGTCGTGCTAATTTATGTGTGATATGTCATGAGATATGTGTTATGATTATATCATAAGTGATGAAAAGGTAGTATCATATTGCAAAAAAAACCCCCCATGCATCATTTTGAGATGATAAAATGGGAGCATCATCTATAAGATGTGAATAACCTGTCCACAGTATTTAACGTTGAAAAAGTCTTCACTAAAGTGTTTGTATCTGCTTTTGGATGTATTTCAAAGGCAGATGTGAATCAGTTGGAGGCAATCTGGAAGAGAAAACTGTAAGTGCTCAGATTCAGAAAACTTGAAATCTGACATCTGGAAAGCACGAGAAAAAAGATTAAAGGAATAGCCGTGGTAACCCTGGAAGATAGGAAGACCGATGAGAGGTGAAGTGGAATATAACAGTGTAAAAACATAATAGGAAAGAAAAAAATTCAAATGATTTCCAAGTTCTCTGTGTATGACAAGATTGAGTGGGCTTATGCAGTAGGAAAGCCATAGTTAAATATTACGTAGATTGTGCCGAGTGAACGTTGTCACTGAACACAATAAATGAGGAAAGACTTACTGTTTACTTAATTCATTTTGGGCAGTTGGAGATGCCGCAGATTAGCTTTACTTCCAGCTAAGGTGTGTGTTTGGGTCTTTTTTTTAAGATTTGAGAATAAATTAATGTAAGATGTCTGAACATTCTTCTCTTGGTTTAAGACGGACACGTTTCAGAGACAATTAAGTTAAAATTATTTGACTCTGTTCTGAAGTAAGCTACCATAAGTATTTACATTGGGAGTTTATACAGTAGTTTAAAGTGATTTTAAAACAGTTAAGTGACATTTGTGGATCTTTAGCTCTTGGGTCGATGATGGAGAGCGTGTCATTAAGCAACAAGGGATTAAAAACCCAAACCAAACTCAATTCAGCAGAAGTGATCACTCTTACTAAAAATTCCTAGCGAGAATAGGCAATTAATTAAATAGAGTAAGGATAGACTAGAGCCAGTTTAGTACAGGTCCTGGGTTTTTTACATACTTTGCTTGGGTTTCTTTGGGCCAAAACATATAATTTGCTTTCTTTATTTCATTGGGTTTTCCAAAAGTTCACTTCAATAGCAGTTCCATTTTTTTCTTTGTTCTTGTTGTATTACATGGTGATAGCTCTAGATAGATCTGTGGAGCACTAGATGGCACACTGTGGCTTTGAAACAAGCAGTTGAGGACATCTGGATGAGAGAAACCCAAGTTAAATCGTATTATATAAGCATTGAAAAAGCAGTTTCCCATTTGTATTGTGCTTCCTACCACCTTGATAAGTTATACCCACTCATCTACTCTGGTCATTTTTACTGTATTTTCTTTCTAAAGGTGGACGAGTACTTTAAACAAAGTAGTTGCAGGCTTGAGTCATATGATGGTAAGAACGAGAAGAGGAAGAATCCATCTTCTAATTAGTGTTGTAGACAATCAGTCTGTTTGTGCCTAAAGTAATATTTAGATTTATGTAACTTCTTTGTGGTTAGGTTTGTCAGTGTTTAAAGAGAAATTAGTTGGTTGTTTTTGTGCTATCACGGTACATACATTTCTCATTACATTATGTAGTTTGGCTTTGTTTCAGATTATTTTCTGAGGAGTAACTTGATACACTGTAGAAGAGGCAAGATTTTATCTAACTGACATCTGTCAGTTGATACAAATATTTCTTAATATATTTGATTTCCAATGTCTTGCGATGATGTTATTTGCAAGTGCGAAGAAATATGTTTATTACGTAAACAAAGTTCATCCTCAGTGTCTCTAATTCTGTCTTTGAACAGCTGCACCTTTCTAGTAATAACAGCTAACTTTAGTTGCCAGGAAATACTTTATAGGTTCTTGTCTTCTCAGTGAAAGAGACGTGTTTGGTTTTTTTATGTGTTTCAGGTAGTTAGGTAAATCTCATGCCTTTCTCCAGGCTCTTTCCAGTCAGCTAACACATGTATTTTGGTCTCATGCAGCTTTTGTCTTGAATAATAAGTTCTAATTAACAGAAGGTAACTAAAACATTTGTGAAGTCGTCTGCGATGCTCTAGCAGCGTTGACAATCAATTAAATGGAGGTTAAAAATGTGTGGCGTAGACATACCCATACTGAGGGCTGGCTAGCAACTCTCATGTCATGTTGATGAATCAATCTGCTTATCATGCAGAAAAATGGTTATGAAAATGAATATGTACACCTGTTTCAGGTATTTGTGGAAGATTCAGTACATGCATACCCTACTTTGGATGGTTTAATCACATACTGGATGAAAGTAACATATCAAAACAAAAATTTACATAATTTTTTTCCATCCCTGTATTTCTTGTTTTCAGGCTTCTTTCCAAAGATCTAATAGCCATGACAAAGTGAGGAAAATAGTTGCAGAAGAAGGACGTACAGCAAGGAACCTAATTGCATGGAGTGTTCCACTGGAAAACAAAGAAGATGATGGTATGTATTCAACAGTCTTCCACCAACTTTTTCCGCTTCCATTCCTTTGTCCACTGGAGTTGCTTCCCTGGAAACATGTTTCTTACATAGGATTTCTCTGTAAAAAAAACAAACAAACAAACACGGTTATGTTTAGCATGCATAGCATGATTTTAAAGCTTTTTTACAAAATGAACCCTGCAGTTGACTGATCACTTTATGAAGTCTTCACAGTGACAGATTAAAAACTGCTTTCATTTTGTCTGTAAGCAACATCTAAGACTGTTCTCTTTTGCTGATATTACCAAAATACTTGTATAATATAATAATGTTGTCTTAAACTGATCTCTTCTAACTTGGGAATTAAGAATTGTAGGGATGGTATAGAACAATCCAACAACTTGCTTTCTGTGCTCTAAATGAATTAAGTTTGGAAGTTTCTTTTGGTATCGCTTCAGTCTTTGGTAAACATCTGTGAAAAATCTTTAAGGCAGGGGATATGTGGGCACAGTTTTCCATAATGCAGGTCCTCGAAACAGTTTTGTTACTGTTGTAATATTCTCTGGTGGTATGATGACTTAAGGAGCCAGGAATTGACTTTAATTTTCATACTGCTTAGGCTGTTCCAGATGTCAGAATGCTGTTTTTGAGGACTTCATCTGAAGTATTCTTGTAGCTCACGTGCCCCTGTGCAAGTGCTGCTGCTTTTAAGACCTAGGCAGGAGTGTCTAAAAGTAAATTTATTTATTTTCCTTCTTTTTCCTGTGAAGGTGGTTGAACACTGGAACAAGTTGCATAGAGAAACTGTGGGCAATCTTTGCCCTTGGAGATGCTCAAAACCTGACTGGACATAGGCCCAGGCAGCCTCCTCCAGCTGACCCTGCTTTAAGCAGGGAGGTTGGACTAGATGATCTCTAGAGGTTCCTTCCAACTTCAGCTGTTCTGTGATTCTGCCAGTGGAAAAGATATTTCTATGGAAAGTTGTTTCTAAGTTACAAGATAATTAACCCTATGTCTGAAGCAAACTGACATAAAGTTTGAACTGGTTTTGACTTGCTTCATGCATTAAGGTGTATTAGTGATTTTTTTTTGTTTTGTTTTGTTTTTTGTTTTAAAGCTGAAAAGTCTAAAGCCACAGAAGACAGTGAGTTACTTGAAAACCTGTTTAGATGTTTGTACATGGGCATGTGTATAAGTTTTATTAAGGAAATTGCATTCAGTTCAGAAGGCATAGCTGTACCTCTGTTGAACAGTGACAAGCAGAATGACAGTTAACTTACGGTAGTCAGTGAAACATCCTAAACCTAATTACAAGTGTCCACATTTACAAGCTTTGGTTTCAGGTTCTGACCCTTTTACTTCAGTGTTGTCCCAGGTATCTTAGTACATTTTGTATAGCAGCATTTTTAGTAAGCACTAACTGGTCAGCAGG